>NC_039362.1:185279359-185370257 GCF_003573695.1 Papaver somniferum | reverse complement strand
TTTTTTTTTTTTTGGGGGGGGGGGGGGAGGAGTCATGTTGTACTCGAACGGATACCCGTGTTCTGGGACGAGTCAACTGTTTAAGAAAACCCTAGAATCCCTTCCCGAAGAGACCCTTAAATATCAACTTATTGAGTTACGAAAGTCACGTATGCATACTCTAGGTTGGCTTCTGGGTTGTCAAGAATGTCTTCTTCTTCATCTTGTTATGGTGGTTTTGCAAGAGGATTCCTTGACAAAGGTTGTGTTGTTGAGTCCAAGAAGAAAAGAACCCTTGTAAATGAAGATCATCCTGATGCTTCATGTTATTTTGCCTATGTTCATGAGGATGCTGAAAAGGATGATATGATTTCTGCTGAAGTTGTTCATGACTTTCTTAAGTACTTTGGGGAAGCAAAACAAGAGCTCATTGTGACTCTGAAAAATCTTGATGCATTGAAAACTGAGTTGGAAAAGGTTACTGTTGACCTTGGTCTCATAAAGTCTTACATCAGTGATCTTCTCAAAGAGAATCACCTCTCCGATGTTGCAATGAATGTTGTTGATCACAAGCTCAAAGACCCTTTGTCTCATGAGGATTCTGAACCGTCCATATGATCTTAGTTTGTGTTCGGAATAGGACTGGAGTCTGTTTCCATTAGCTTGTTTTATTTGTTACCTAGTATGTCTTCTTTTTGGTTTAGTTGACAGAATAACTAGTGCTTTGAATAACAATGATTGTGACTACACATAGCTATTATTTTTTCATCTTCTTGTTCTTTTTTAGGTTTATTGGTATTAAATTCTAAAAATATTTGGAGGATGATGTCTTGCAGTATTAATCTTTATGATTTGATATATTGCAATTTGTTATGGGATATTGGTGTTTACGCCCGTGAACTATGTTTGTCCCATACTTTTTCAAAAGTAAAGTCGTTCATGTTCGGTATTCACGTACCGGTAAAAGAATGAATGGACTTTTTGCAAATACAAAAGTTAAGCCTATATTTTCAAACATTTGATGGAAGATAGGTTAAAATCTTTTGTTTTCAAGGATTATGTTTATTATTGTCGTTATGCAAATAGAGATTGAAGATAGAATGAATCCTTGTGTATTCCGCAGTATTGATCATCCCTGATCCATATTTTATGTATTACTGTGAGGCTCCGTAATGTATCTTATGTTGAGAAGTATACAACCAAGTTGATTTTCTTAGCTTAGTTGTTGTTCCATGAGATATGTTATGTCGAGCATATTGAACTAAATTAATCATCTTGTTTGGTTATTTAGTTATTGCTCCGTAAGTACTCTTATGTAGAGCAAAACAAATGACAATTAAATTGATTAATTTTGTAATTAGTTTGGTTGTGTATACCAATTAGATTAATTATGGGTTCTCTTGTAATTAATCTAGTTGAGTATTTTCGTGACTCCATAAGGTTTTTTTGTGTTGAGTATATGAACGGTTAAGTAATCATTGTCTTATGGTTAACTTAGTCGTAGCTCCGTAAGCTATCTTATGTTGAGCACAATCAATTGAATTGATCACTTTTTGTGTTTAATTTGATTGCTTATTCCGATTAAATTAATCATGGGTTTACTTGTGATTAATTTGATTGAGTTTTTTGGATATAGAAAATCATTCTCATGGTTTTTCGTTTCGAAGACAAATCCTTATTTTCTTTTGAAATTAAGGTCGCTCTTGTTGTTCTCTCGGGAATGACATCTAATGGGGGAGAGTTCTTTTGAACTTGTGCTTAATGGTCATATCTTGAGGGGTGTGCGGCTGTGGAATTTTAGAGGGGTTATCTTGTATCTTTAAACTCCTTTATGAATGCATTTAGCTTCGGCTTTATGATTGCATCTAAATTAGTTGGTATGTATTTTTTCTTTTAGTCATGAAATGTCTCTTTCAGAAATTTCATTATGATCCCGTTCTTGTACCTTTGCCAATTTTATTGAAAAAAAGGGGAAGAATTAATATGTAGTTAACACTACAAATACATATGGTTTTCGGATCATTGTGTAAGGAGGAGTGGTTTCCATGTGAGATGGAGTATTGACTAAGGGGGAGTGATACATATCACCATAGGATTATTGTTGAAGTTGTGATACAATTGGACTTTGACATTATGTAATAATACTATGACACTGTATAACAATGATCGAGACCGATGCTTTCTCATTGTTATAGCTACGGATATTCAACAGCGGTGATGCTAAACTTACAACCTTTGGGATCATTGGAGTACTTGGAAGTGACGAAGATTTCGAGGAATGTTGAATATCAGACATGTGGCATATGAGCTACTAAAGTTTCTTTATCTTTTTTGTATTCCATATGTATTGATAGTTTTGTCACTAAATTATCAAAGGGGGAGATTGTTAGAGCATTGCTCGGTCGAACTCGCATGCATTGCTATCTCAAGCATGCTTGTCAATGTTAGTGATCAAAACTATAAGTCTTGATTTCTAGTCTATTATAGCTAAGTCTCGGACTAGGATAGAAAGTGTAGTTGAGATCAAGGACTTCATGGCGATTCATCATACAAGAAGAAGATCTACTCAAGGAACCGGTGGATCTTCTCGACAAAAAGGTATGTGAAGACTTGAACTTATCTGTCACTCAAAGACTCTGTGCCATCAACTATATTACCTAACTTTGGGAAGAAAAGTCCAGCAGTTCCAAAACCATTACCACCACCAAGAAAGAAACCTCCAACACTTAGCCAAGACTCTGTTCCATCAACAATTCTATCTAATCTTGGGAAGATAAGTCCAACAGTACCAAAGCCATTACCACCACCAAGGAAGAAACCTCCAACACTTAGCCAAGACTCTGTGCCTGTAGATACCAAAATATGGACCGCCACGTGGACATAGGGAAGACGCGAGAATCCGGTCAAAAGATCATGTACCGTGTCCCAAAAATCTTCTTCCGTGACTTGTAAAATCAAGTCAGAGTCACCATTATTGACTAGTTGACGAGGTAAAAGCCATGTGTGAGATAGTGTTTCATCACGAAGTAATCTCCTAGGGGAATATGGGCTATGAAGGATCAATGGAGTACCGTACAAGATACCATCCGCGAAGTAGAAAAGGACGAAGTAAGATTACTTGGATGAGAAGACAAGCCGCGAAGTAGATAAATTATGGAGCAAGAAAAGAGACAGGTGTCCCGACAATCCCATGTGAGAATAGCGAAAGAAGGAAAAACTTTATGAAAAATGGTCTAGGCGAAGTATAAGGCACCTCCGCGAGAACGTAGCGAGGTAAAGTGAGTTGTACACCAATTGGGTTGGTTGGCCTATAAATAGAGGTCCTTGGGAAAAATGTGGGGGATCGGATTTTGGAGAGTGGGAGAGCTTAGCCTAGAGAGAGATTAGGGTTTCCTTGTATTCAATTGTTACTTTGAATGATTCATCAATAAAGATTTATGTGTTTATATTACTTAGTATGTCTTAGATCTTGGTTACTATCACTTTGGTGTGCTAATGGATTTCCAGTAGTTACATTTTGGCGTCCAGAAACAGGGATTAGATTGGGGTTCATCCTCATCTAAGAGTTTGTGAGAAAATAAAACCATTTTAAGGTTGTAATAGCTTGAAATCTAGGCGAGTTGTTTTTTGCAGAGAGTTCTATAGAGTTAGTGATTTAGTCGTGTCTAAAGATCTAAGATCTGGAAGAGAAAGTCGGTAAGGCGGTAGACGAAAAACCAGATTTAGCAAGAATTGAACGATCGCAGGAAAAGCAAGACGAGTGGAACCCCTAACGGCGGTAAGGAGGAGAAAGCGGTTGGAAGCCCAGAAGGAAGGAGAGAAGGGAGAAGCGTCCATAGCAGATGAAAGACGAGAAGTCATAAGGCAACGTAAAGGCAAGCAGAGTGTAGAGGATGAATCCATGACGGAACCAGCTCAAATCGTGAAAGTTGGGGCTATTATGGAAGGGGAAACGAATCGAGAAGAATTGGAGGGGAACGAGGGTGATAAAGACATGATATCAAAAAAACCGAGTAAAGCAATCCATCGAGATAAGGAGCGAGTAAAGTACCAGCTGGAATGGCAAGCAGGAACGACAAAACGAGGCAGTCAGGCGAAACAAGAGGAATACGAACGTGGCAGCAAGATGGAGGCTGGAATCTCGCAAGAAGAAAACGCTAGTTCAAAAATGATAACGGCTTCATCTCGGAAAAGGACCCTGTATTGGGAGGAGAGTCCCTACGAAGATTACGAAGAAGAGGATGAACGAAGAATGCAGAAAAGAAGGTTGCTAGAAGGAAACGACCGGGAAAGAGACCTAAGAAGGCGGTTAGTGGAGGCAAGTACGGAAAAATCATAAGCTAAGATACGAAGAAGGAGGGAGGCGTGAGGAGGGAGGCGTGAGGAGGAAAGCGAAAGCAAGAGGCGAGAAAAAGATATTGATGAATCGGTAGGAGGGATCATGGACCATGAAATCTTACGAGAGCTACGAAGATTGATGATTCAGATGGTAAAGTCGCAAAGACAAGACAAGTTGCAATGGATGGAGAAGAATTTTATGTTGACCTCCATGGTGAAAACAACGTCATAAGGAGAGCTGAAGCGGGTTGACCGAAAGCGGAAAAAATCCTTGCAGAAGGATAGAAAGCCGCGAAGTGATAAAGCCGAAGGACACCAGCTGAGGAACATAAAGCCAACGAAGCAAGGAGTAAACACTTGGGCAGAGTTAGAACTCCCAAAGCTTAACACAACTGTGGAGAGGATATGGGAGGAAGTGATACTGACTGAGGAAATTCCAACACCACCAAATTTTGGAAGAGAACCAACTCCTAGGAAGAGTAATGAGTTCTGCAGATATCATAGTTTTCATGGACATCATACGAATAATTGCAGGAGCGTTAGGAAGATCATACTTCACCTCATGGAACAGGGAAAACTCGCACACTACGTAGAAGGTCGGGAATTACCACCGACACCTCAACATTATTATGAAGACTTGACGGGACAGCATCAAGTTAAAGCAGACCAGGGAGGGAAGTCGTTTGGCTGCAATTTTGTAGTACATTCGAAGGAAGATTTCCTCAACTTCCAGGATAACGTGCTTTCAAGGATATACAAGGTGGACTATGAAGGGAACGAGATATTACCAGTAGAAAAGAAAGAGCCACTAGAGGAATGGCAAAATAGAGACGTATCATTTTCAGCACGGGATGCACCAAAAGGAGGGGCTCAGCATATGAATTCATTGGTCATCACCTTGGACATTTGTAAACATTCGTTAGAAGAAGAAATCCAATGAAGAATGTGGGTTGTGGACAAGGTCTTGGTAGATATGGGGAGTCCAGTAGATGTCATCTTCTACCATACGTTCAGAGCCTTGGGGTATGAGGATTCTGACATGATACCATCGGCATATACACTTTACGAATTCAATGGGGTGGCAAAGAAACCAAAAGGCGAGATACGTATGAGGATCCTCGTAGGAGAATTAGAAACAATGGTTACCGTTTGCGTGGTGGATGTGGAGTCACCCTACAACGCCCTCATGGGACGACCATAGATCCATGGGATAAAGGGAGTCGCGTCAACCTACCACCAATTGTTACGATTCCCCATGCCCAATGGGATTGGTGAAATACGTGGAAACATCGAAAACGCGGAAGAATGTGATGAGAAGGACATTGAGAATCACGAGGGAAGATTGATAAGGAAGAAGGAACTAAAGAAGAAAATGCTTGAGTTGAAAAAAGAGGACGAGCTAAGGGTATACATGGCAAGACCTAAAGAAGGATGGGCAATACCCAGCGAGATGCCAGAAGAAGAGGGAGAGCTTGTGAAACAGATAAAGTATCCGACACCACTAGGAGAACCGGTCATGAATTTTGCTGCGGTGGAACCAACAAAGGACGTAAACTTGGGGACTGACGATGAACCCAAGATCCTAAAAATTGGGACGACAATGGACAAAGAAGAAGAAGCGAGGCTAGTTGAATTGCTAAAAAAATATGGTGATATATTTGCGTGGAGCATGGAGGAAATGCCAGGAATTGATCCACGGGTGGCATGTCATAGATTGGAGCTAGATCCGACAATCAAGCCAATCAGGCAACGAATAAGGAAGATCGCCACAACATATCATCAGCAAATCGATAAGGAATTTCAAAAGATGATGGATGCAGGAATCATAAGGCCGGCAAAGTATCCAGATTGTATTACGAACATGGTAATTGTGCCCAAGAAGAACAATGGAATAAGAATATGTATTGATTTTAGCGACCCGAATACCGCGTGCCCCAAAGATAGATTTCCCCTACCGAATATCCCACAGATGGTGGTGTTAGAGCATTGCTCAGTCGAACTCGCATGCGTTGCTATCACAAGCATGTTTGTCAATGTTAGTGATCAAAACTATAAGTCTTGATTTCTAGTCTATTATAGCTAAGTCTCGGACTAGGATAGAAAGTGTAGTTGAGCTCAAGGACTTCATGGCGATTCATCATACAAGTAGAAGAACTACTCAAGGAATAGGTGGAACTTCTCGACAAAAAGTTATGTGAAGACTTGAACTTATCTATCACTCAAAAGTCTATCTACTCTATCTCCTACTCTTTGAGACAAGAAGTCGTATGCTATATATATAGACTTGGATTATACACATTTGGTATTTCGAGCTGAGTATACCTCGCCTATCTATATCTCGAAATATGTGTTGGTAAGCTTTTCGCTTCGATCAAGTGTATCTTTACCATGTGACGAAAGTCATGATATGTTTCAATCATCTTGAAAATTGCTTTGACGAGAAATTGTGTAACAACTGTATAACGTCCTCTAAGAATGTTTCAATGATTGAAATGAGAGATTAAATTAAATAACCAATGGTGGACATAAGCATTGTTGTGGAAACACATTTATATATAAGTCATATTCCTTTAAACAAAGTTTGCGAACTTTGTTGATCAAGAGAACCGGGAGAATGGCGTGAGCAAAGTCCGCGAACTCAGTCCGTGAACTTCCGAAGTTCTCAATCCCGAGAATTTCTGCTGCAGTTGAAAAACTACTTGCGTGAATCTAAGTCCGCGAATCATACCCGAGAATTTCTGCTGGAGTTTGTAAACTCTGCCCGGTAACTTAAGCCCGCGAACCTAGTATGCGAACTTGAGAAGGTTATATATCTGAAGATGATTTCTGAACTTAAACTTAAAAAGACTAAGGAATGCAGTTTGCAAACCGTGGCTATAAAAGTTCATGAACCGATTCAAGTGAATCAAATCATCTTTGCTTCAATTATATCTTATGTAGTACATAAGATTTCCTTGCAATTGAACAAATCTCTAACTAGTTCATTTCAAGTCATTTGAACTAGTTATGGTGAAGAAGAACATGGTTGATATGAAATGCTCATATGGCTAACCTTTTGGTTAACTATTGTTGAACCAACAAGTGCATACGTTTGGGTACGGTTAACAAACCTAGAAGCGTGCATTGTCAAGTGTGTGTAACAAGCTAAGTTTTCGATCTAACGGTTGAGAAATATTAGCTTGAACCTAAATCAGGTTTTCATCTAATGGTGAATATTGAATGCTTTGTTACTAAGCTAACATTGATTGCAAACCCCGATTTTAAAGACTATATAAAGGAGACATCTAGTATTGTGCAAAACTAATACCCACACCTTACGTGTGATACTAGTTTGCGTGCTAGAGTCGATTCTCCTTTAACCTTTGGTTTTCTTCTTCTAAAACCAGGTTAACGACTTAAAGACTTCAATGGGATTGAAGCCAGACCGATACTACTTTTATCGTAGTTGTGTGATCTGATCTTGCATCTTCTATCGTACGAGTATAATCAGATTGATTGACTTGAGATTGATATCTATGATAGACAAGATATAAAAAGTAATCACAAACATCTTCGTTTCATTGTTTGTGATTCCGCAATATCTTGTTTCGCTACCATACTATTAAGATTGTTGTGAGGTGATTGATAACTCTAGGCTATTCTTCGGGAATATAAGACCGGATTATCAATTGGTTCCTGTTCACCTTGATTATTATCAAAAGACGGAACAAAATCTTTAGGGTTTATCTGTGGGAGACATATTGATCCTTTGATAGACTTGTTTGTGGGAGACAGATTTGTTTATTGTCAAAGCCTGCGATTTTGGGTCGTAGCAACTCTTAGTTGTGGGTGAGATCAGCTAAGGGAATCAAGTGCGTAGTATCCTGCTGGGATCAGAGGAGTAGGAGCATAACTGTACCTTGGATCAGTGGGAGATTGATTAGGGTTCAACTACATTCCAGTCCGAAGTTAGCTTGGAGTAGGCTAGTGTGTGTAGCGGCTTAATACAGTGTGTGTTCAATCTGGACTAGGTCCCGGGGTTTTCCTGCATTTGCGGTTTCCTCGTTAACAAAATTCTGGTGTCTGTGTTATTTCTATTTCCGCATTATATTGTTTATCTTTATAGTTGAAATAATACAGGTTGTGCATTGTAGATCATCAATTAGAATATCCAACCTTTGGTTATTGATTTAAATTGATTGATCCTTGGATATTGGTCTTTGGTACCATCCAAGTTATTCCTTGTGTTTGATTAAAGACTCGATGATTTCTATTAGCTCGAGTAAATCAAAACAAGAGAGAGATATTAACTCCTTGAGATACTTTTACCTAGATTGAGTCTGACTGTCTAGTTGATTCTCTATAAAGTATTTCGGAGTTAGTCCATACAGATTGCTAAACGAAATATTGGGTGGTGTTGTTAGACCCCCGCTTTTTCAGACCAGACATTTTATTTAGTGTTGGGTGTTGTGCAAGATTTCAAGCAGAACCAAAAGAGTTTCATCTTGTTGATGTACAGAGAATCATCTGATATTTGGAACATACTATTGGTTATGGTTTATCTTTTAACTTTGATACTAACATTAAACTTACGACATATTCTGATGCACATTGATCAGGATGTGTAGAAGACAGAAAGAGTACGTCAAGAGGACTGTTTCATTATGTTTAAATCTTGTAGCATGGCACAAAAAGAAACAAAACTCTCAGTCTTTGTCCACATATGAAGCCGAATACATTGTTGTAGGTTCGTGTGTACTCAACTTTTGTGGACGAAACAAATGTTCATTGATTATGGAATATATTCTGGAACTATGAAATATTTCGTGATTACTCAAGTGCAATTGGAATTACTGAGAATCATGTTGAGCAGTCAAGAACAAAGCACATTGATATAAAATATCATTTTATAAGAGCACTCTTTGAGAATGGGATCATCAAAATTGAGTTTGTGCCTTCTGAAAAACAATTGACAGATATTCTTACCAAACCATTAGATACCCAAACCTTTCAAAGTCTTCGGCAAGCTATTGGTATTGTTCTAGTTCATTAGTTTTATGCTCGTTGCTGCACCTGATCTTATTCATACAAATTTTAGGAAATTTAACTTGAGCTTCGGTATATATCTTCTATTATCTAAGATTGTGATTCATTCATTTTGTATTTTCTACCAAGGTATTCTATGAAACATGGTTTTCTGATGTCTCGCGCAGTGTTTAGTAAAAAGTAAAGATTATTTTGTGAGATTTTTTCTTTGCTATTATTATTGGTGATTAGAACATATATCTCATATTTTCTCATAGGTTAAGCTCTTTCACTCTTGCAAAAGAGGAGTAAACTATTTTGAGAATGGTAGTTTTTGATCTCTATGTATACGATTACACTTTTTGTGAATAAACTGCTACAAGGTTCCATAAGATGTTATTTAGGGATCGACTTACTTCCTTGATTGTGTCTCCACCAGGGAATAAGTGGTGAAATTTAATCTTTACGTTCTTACATGGCTAGAGAAGTTACAATTATTATGTTGATTCATATTACAGTACTAATTATTCTGTTGTTTATAACTGGCGTAGAGAATAATTTGTGTTGATGATTGTTCTCACGAAAATATTGTATCTTAGTGCCTCTAACATTAAGATAGTTATTTTTAACTTCTTTGTTCGTAACTGGCGAGAAGAGAGAAAAATGTTGGATACAAATTTAACTTGTTCGTAACTTGCCTATTAAATTTAAAGTCTAAGAAAATCCTTCTCTGGTGACTAGAGTAAGGTCGCTCATGTCGTTCTTTCGAGAATGACATAAATAGGGGAGAGTTATTTTTGAACTTGTGTTCAATGGTAATATCTTTGTGCGGAGTGCGGATGTGGAATTGAAGGAGATGATTGTGCCTTATGTCTTCTTGTCGCAAACTGAGATTTCTTGGTTGAAATCGTCTAAACTAAAGTTTGGTATGTGTTCTCTAGTCTTGAAACTCTTTTGATTAATTCATGATTATCCCAATTTTTCACCTTTGCCAATTGTGTTGAAAAAAGAGGGGAGAATTATTAAGTAGTATCTTACTACATACTTATAGCTTTACGAAGAATCATGTAAGGGGGAGTGAATTATTATCTATAGGTTTTACCTATTTTGCAAAAGTTGTATGTACTTACTAAGGGGGAGAACATATCACCGTAGTATTGCTTCAAAATTGTGGTGCATTGAATTTTGAGGAAGGTAACAATACTATGTTTTTGTATAACGTCTAATGAGTAGAGTGTGTCCACCTCATTCTATAAAATCTCTAAAAAATATTCTCATAAGTTGTTATTGCTATAGATCTTCAGAAACAAAGTGTTGAACAAACACATGCATACCATTAGAAGAACTTAAAATATGAAGAATTCAAGACGTGTGTTGAAGAACCAAGGAAATCAGACATAGTGGATGAAGCTGAAAAGTGTATTCGCTGTATCCAAATGTATTGAATAGTTTTTCCACTAAAATTGACAGAGTGGGAGATTGTTAAAGCATTGCTCGGTTGAACCCACAAGTTTCGTTATCTCAAGCTTGCCGTCAATGTTAGGTGATCAAAACTATATCTTGATTTCTAGCCTACTAAGTCAAGTTTTAAATAGGTTAGAATTGTAGTTGAGTATCAGAGATCACCCTTGAAGATTTAAGATCGACGAAGACATTTGGAGAACTTCTGTGTCAGGTATGTGAAGACTGAACCACTCTATATTAATCACTATACCATCATTCTATCTATTGAGACTATGTCGTATGACTTATAATAGATTTATAAAGAAGATGTTTCGAGCCAAGCTTGTCTTGTGAAAAATCTCAAAATATGATTTAGCGATTAGATGTTCAAAGGTTACGAATTTATTTTTGGATCAAGTGAAATTAGCTTATACAAATGATTATATCACTTGGGAATGTTTCAAACATCATAAGAAAGAAATATGAACTTACTGAAATTCTGCTCAGGGTAGGTTAGCGAACCAGTTCACAAACCACAAATATATGAGATATATAAATACAGGAACAAGTTCAGTTGGGAACAGTTCACAAACCCCGTTGGCGAACTGATTTTATAAGTTGGATAAATTGCATAGCAGTTGGCGAACCCGGTTCATGAACCACGGTCATCTGAGTTCGGTAGTCTAGTAGGGTTGGCGAAATCGGTTCACGAACCATAACACCCTGACTTGTGAACAAGCCCTACAGTTGGCAAACCATTGTACCAATTGTCCCGAAAATGTTTAACATATGCTTAAATACTTATTACTTTAATATGTTCAACATCAATATTGCTAAAGCTCTTAAGCACTTATAAGAGCTTCTCCAAAGGAATGTGTGTGAGAAAAAAAAGTCTTCGTACACGTATGATACACATCAGAAATTCCTAAAATCTTTCTCCGACCCTAACCTCGATGACCAATGTGTAGATGACGTGGCATAATTTTGGGTAGAGATCCTCTTGCTCAGCCTCTTGTTCTATATGTTCACAAAGAGGATGTCTACCCATCCTAGTCAGCTTTTTTTAATAAGCAATAATTTTAATATTTATTTTAATAACTATTTTAATTAAAAATTAAAATTGAACACTCCTTTTCTTTCTCCTTCTTTTTACCAGCTACCAAGAATAGTCTTACGAAATCAAAATCATACAATAAACTACTTTGGATCAATCATATTTTATTATTATCAAGAATATAAAACAAAGCATGGACAACTTAGCCTAGATAAAGAGCGGTCAGGATGCATTCCGGGGAAAGATAAATTGATGGTTATGGTTTGCTCTAATTAAAATTAATCATTATGAGCGTTTTATTAATTAATGTCTCATTAATCTCTCATAATGAATAATTTATTTAATTTTCATCATTAAATGTCTTCCTAATTAATCTAATTGAAAAAGCGGGGGTCTAACAAACTCACCCAATATTTCGATTAGCAATCTGTATGAACTAACTCCAATATACTTTCTAGAGAATCAACTAGACAGTCAGACTCAATCTAGAGAAAAGTATATCGAGGAGTCAATATCTCAATCTCTTGATTTGATCTTTATTCAAGCAAATAGAAATCGGCGAGTCTTTATCAAATACAAGGATAAAAACTTGGATGGTACCAAAGAACAATATCCAAAGATCAATCAATTTCCAATCAACAACCAAAGGTTGGATTTCACAATTTATCGATATAACGCACAACCTGTTATTGATGGTGGTTTTTAGATTAGGGTTAAAATCGTAAAACCTTACATCTGACATGATGCCACTACGACCACTAGCACATTTATCGAATCATTCAACATGCCTACGTAAAAATTACTGGGGTACCTTTTTTTTATATACACTATATTACACGACAGAACCCTCAATACTGACTGGAAACATCTCCGCGCCAAGGCATGCCAGCCGCACCACAGTGCCAATGTCATACCATGCCATCCACATCTCTGCGCCAAGGCATGCCAACCATGCCAGCCGCGCCACAGTGCCAATGGCATGCCATGCTATCCACATATCCGTGCCAAGGCATGCCAACCATGCCAGCCACAGCTCCGCGCCAAGGCATGCCGACCATGCCAGCCGCACCATGGTGCCAATGGCATACCATGCCAGCCACATCTCCGCCGAAAGGCATGCCAGCCACGCCGCAGTGCCAATGGCATGCCATGCCAGCCACATCTCCGTGCCAAGGCATGTCAACCATGCCAGCCACATCTCCGCGCCAAGGCATGCCGACCATGCCAGCCGCACCACGTTGCCAATGGCATACCATGCCAGCCACATCTCCGCGCCAAGGCATGCCAACCATGCCAGCAGTGCCACAGTGCATATGGAATGCCATACCAGCCACATCTCCGCGCCAAGGCATGCCAACCATGCCAGCGGCGCCACAGTGGCAATGGCATGCCATGCCAGCCACATCTCCTTGCCAAGGCATGCCAACCATGCCATCCGCGTCACGGTGCCAATGGTATCCCATGCCAGCCACATCTCCGCGCCAAGGAATGCCAACCATGCCAGCCGCACCACAGTGCTAATGGCATACCATGCCAGCCACATCTCCGCGCCAAGGCATGCCAGCCGCGCCACAGTGCCAATGGCATGTCATGCCAGCTACATCTCCACGCCAAGGCATGCCAACCATGCCAGCCGCACCACCATGTCGCTGGATGCCAAACGAAGGGTTGAAACAATCAACGGCTACTCTTTCATTTGAGATGCAGATATCAGCCGTCCAAGTTCGCCACTTAACACATGGAAAATTCCGGCCCAAGGCCAAACATCACGGTTTATGCCAAAACCCTAATTTTGGCCGCGCCTAAAACATGCCAAAGCCATGCGGCCCTACCACCATGACGCTGGCTGCCAAACGAAGGGTTGCAACAGTCAACGGTTACCCTTCCATATGAGATGCAGATCTCAGCCGTACAAGTTCTCCACCTAAAGCATGTCAACTTTCGGCCCAAGTCTAAACTTCACGGTTTATGCCGAAACCCTAATTTTGGCCGCGCCTAAAACATGCCAAGGCCATGAGGCCCTACCACCATGTCGTTGGCTGCCAAACGAAAGGTTGCAGAAATCAACGGCTACCCTTCCATCTAAGATGCAGATCTCATCCGTACAAGTTCGCCACCTAACGCATGGACACTTCCGGCCTAAGGCCAAACATCATGGTTTATGCCAAAACCCTAATTTTGGTCGCGCCTAAAACATGCCAAAGCCATGCGGCCCTACCACCATGCCTCTGGCTGCCAAACGAAGGGTTGCAACAATCAACGGCTACCCTTCCATCTGAGATGCAGATCTCAGCCGTGCAAGTTCGCCACCTAACGCATGGCAACTTCCGGCCCAAGGCCAAACATCACGGTTTATGCCAAAACCCTAATTTTGGCCGCGCCTAAAACATGCCAAAGCCATGCGGCCCTACCACCATGTCGCTGGCTGCCAAACGAAGGGTTGCAACAATCAACGACTACCCTTCCATCTGAGATGCAGATCTCAGCCGTACAAGTTCGCCACCTAACGCATGGCAACTTCCGGACCAATGCGAAACATCACGGTTTATGCCAAAACCCTAACTTTGGCCGCGCCTAAAACATGCCTAAGCCATGCCGGCCCTACCACATGCCACTGGCTGCCAAACGAAGGGTTGCAACAATCAACGGCCGCCCTTCCTCTTGAGATGCAAATCTAAACCGTACAAACTTGCCATCAAATGCATGACCACTTTTGGCCCAATGCCAAGCAATAATATTTGGCCGCACCTAAACTATGCCAAAACCCTAGTTTTGGTCGCGCCTAAACAATGCCAAAATCCTAGCTCACTCGCGCCTAAACCATGCCACTGGCTGTAAACGAAGGGTTGCAACAATCAACGGCCACCCTTCCTCCTGATATACGATTCTCAGCCATACAAACTTGCCACCAAACGATTTATGGCAATCTCTTGGCCAAGGCGCCAATTCTTGGCCACGACGCCAAAACCCTAATTTGGTTGTGCCAAGGGCATGCAAGCTGCAACCATGTCGCTGGTTGCCAAACGAAGGATTGAAACAAACTACGACTACCCTTCCTCATGAGATACAGATCTCATCCGTACAAACCTGCCACCAAACGACTCGTGGCAATGTCTTGGCTGCGATGCTAACTCTTGGTCACGCCACCAACTTGGCTGCGATGCTAACTCTCTGGTCACGGCACCAACTTGGCTATGATGCCTATTCTTTGGTCACGTCACCAACTTGGCTACAAACGCCAAATCCTTTGGCCACAACACACGTAGCAACATGCTACACGTTTTCCACGAAAACACTCGAGACATCAAAACATGTCATAAACTGGGGGATGCTCATCAGGGTATTGGCCTGGCGGTTTACAGCGTGCGGCGTACACTACGCCTGTTACAGGAAAGTTTCATAAGGGTGAGGCGATTAGTAAATACAAGAACTAATGGTGAAACGTTTCCTTCATTGTGGAAACATCAATTTCAGGCGTTAGCCGTTACCATTTTCTTCCATTTACTCAACCGTTTCCACTTCTTACGAGACCAATGTACGTTTCGTTGCGACTTGTATAAATAGGTCTCACCTATTTCCACCAAACACATGTTTTGGTCAGGAGAAGACAACACTCAGAAATCACTTGTTAGCTTTCCCATCTGTTAGCTTTCCACTTTCTGATACAAGTCGTCAAACAACTACTCTTCCCGAATCAACTATTCTGGTCTCAACACTCTCTTCGCTTCCCTCCCTAGACCAACCCTTCTCCTTCACTTTGTTACCGAAGAAAGTCTGGAACGACCATTTCTTGGTTTAGGCCGGATTTGTACAGATTGATCTCTCGAATCAAAGTACTCCCTTGCAATACATTGTTTAGGGTTTAGACTCGTTTCTCACCCACACACTCGAAATTACCAAAATCAGCAGAAACTATTTTCACCCTCAAACAATTGGCGACCACAGTGGGAGGTTAATCTCTCAGTTGCAATACCAATTTTAGATTACGCTTTTTAACTCCAACTCAGGAAGATGGTCGGTTTTGGGACTGAATCCGTGCCCCCCAAGTTTCACTCAGGCGAATGTCAATGTTTCTCCTCCTAACGCAACATCTAACAACGCAATCGACGAAGAAGTTCCAAAGATGGCTGATTTGGCATGGGTTCAGGAGATCCACACTAGGAATATGGATCTGATGAAAGAGGCGATTAACAGGATACTCGACTTCCTTATCAGCTTAACATAGGAGTTGAGTGACCCACCTGTCCTGAAAACTCCGGGACTGGGGACTAACATCCCAGACGATCATTCCCAAGTCAAAATTTTCACTACCAATCATAAACCAGTAGGAAGCGGCCTCATTGGTGGAAATTTTATGTGAACTCCTACATCTTTTAAAGGATCAACGGATGGAGATATTCATTGCCATCAATCAAATAGCGCTAAACGCATTCCTGGTTCCTTCGCGTTTGGAAACGTCAATAATGCCGGAGATGTCCATCAACAATGTCACGTTTACCGATGACGACATGATTTCAGAAAAAGGACATAACCGGGCCCTACACGTCACAGCCCGTATCAAGGATGTGAAATTCAAAAGGTACCTCATCAACATAGGAGCATCCTCCAATGTCGTTACCCTCAGGACGCTCAGAACAGCCAGGGTGCGGCCAAGCAAAGTCGTGCAACATCCCACTACGATGACCGATTTCGAAGGCAACCAAACCAGCACGTATGGATACATCAACCTGAATCTGTCAGTAGGACCGGTTCAGTCAAAGGTGAGGTTTGAAGTAATCGAAAAGAAGCCAGATTACCATATGATATTGGGAAGGCCATGGCTCCACGACAACATAATCATTCCTTCAACATATCACCAGTGCCTGAAAACCATGGTAAACGAAGAATTCATCCGCATCTCTGCATCTTTATCTCCCAATGCGCCGATCTGTGGCATGGAGATGTTTGAGCCAAAGAAGGGCCCTCGGGGCGCAGCCAACAAAACTCACCACACTCCACTGCCAAAGTGGACGTCAATCGAAGAAAGTGATGGGATTGCATCGTTTCACATAGAAACCCGGTCTCACACCACCTCTTCGAAAGAGAAGCGCGCTAGCCTGCACCCGTCAAACCATAGTTTGGATCGCTCCCTTACCAAGCGAGAACGGGCTTTTATCATAAGTCATGATGAAAAAGGGAAAACCGTATATCAGCACCATTGTTAGAAATTAACATGGGAGACTACCACACAGTATCTCCACCCAGAAGAATGGAAACACAGTAACGAGCCACAAGAGGAAGTACCTGATGCACCACGACAGCTACAGGATGGAACCAACTCTACCATGGACGAACTTGAGGTTGTCAATGTCGGGAGTGAGGAATCTCCGCGACCCGTATCAATCATCTCGACTCTGTGCGCAGACGAACGCGCAAAGATGGTAGACCTTCTCAAAGAATATCAAGAAGTATTCGCATGGACATACGAGGAAATGCCTGGCTTGGACGAGAAGTTGTTCACTCACCATCTACACATAATTCCCGGATCCAAACCGGTCAAACAAACCCCGAGACAGTTCAGGCACAATGTGTAAGAACAAATCAAGATGGAGATTCAAAATCTACTGGTTGCTGGCTTCATCAAACCCATTCACCATCCTACTGGTTGGCCAACGTAGTTTCGGTAAAAATGAAAAACTGCCAAATCAGGTGTTATGTCGATTTTAGGGATCTGAACAAATGTTGCCCCAAAGATGATTTTCCACTTCCTAACATTGACATGCTGGTAGACGCCACCAGTGGACACTATATGTTCTCTTTCGTGGACGGATACAGCGGCTACGATCAAATAAAGATGTACGAACACGACGCAAGTAAGATGGCTTTTCGACCTCCTCTCAGAAACTTTTACTATACAGTGATGCCCTTCGGTTTGAAAAATGTTGGCGCCACCTACCAACGCTCCATGACTACCATTTTTCACGACATGATGCACAAGCAAGTCGAAGATTATGTAGATGACATAGTGGTTAAATCAAAAACTCGGGCGACCCATGCGGAGATTCTGCGGCAGGTGTTTGGAAGGTGTCGCGAGTAAAAACTGAAGATGAATCCATTGAAGTGTGATTTTGGTGTCTCTTCGGGCAAGTTCCTAGGTTTCCAGGTAACCGCTGAGGGAATTAAAGTCGACCCGGTCAAAACCCAAGCCATCCTCACAATGACACCACCGCGAACTGTGAAAGAACTCCAGAGTTTCATGGGTAAAATAAACTACATTCGCTGCTTTATACCGGGGTTGGCTCAACTTGTTGCTTCGTTTACCCCCTTGCTGAAGAAAGGAGCGAGTTTTGTCTGGACCATACTACAACAGGAGGCGTTTCGAAAGATTCATCAAATATTGTCTTCCCCAGCCGTCATGAAGTCTCCCGTACAAGGAAGACCGTTGTGCCTCTACATTTCTTTTAGCGACACTGCCGTCGGAGCTCTCCTCGCCCAAGAAGATGACGAAGGGATTGAACATCCCATATACTACTTCAGTCGAACTTTAAGAGATGCCGAACTCAGATATCCCAAAGTAGAAAAGGCGCGCTTGGCCCTGATTCACTCCATCCAGAAATTCAGACATTACCTGCTTTCCAACAAAGTGGTACTGATATCTAAGTTCGATCCTGTGAAGTTTCTCTTATCAAAACCGGCCCTGATAGGAAGGCCATCCAAATGGCTCCTCCAAATGTCAGAATTTGACATAACATGTGCTTCCCCGAGAGCTATCAAAGGTCAAGCAATTGTGGATTTGCTAGCAGTGTTCCCGGGAGAGAATACCACAAAACTACACGAGGACCTTCCTGGAGATTTTTCGGAAATCAAGGAAGAAACGTGGCTACTATTTTTGACAGCTCCTCCACCCCTAACAACGGTACCGGAGGAGCAGGTGTGGTTCTACTATCCCCGTCCGGTGAAGTCTCCTCGCACTCCTTCAAGCTAGATTTCCCTTGCACCAACAATTCATCAGAATATGAATCCTTTCTCATCGGACTGTCATTGGATAAACAAGCTGGAGCCATGCGCCTGGAAATAAGAGGGGATCCTAAATTACTCGTCAACCAGGTAAATGGAGTATATGCACTTAAGGAAGTAACATTAGCCCCGTATAGAGCCGAGGAACAAAAGCTACTAAATTACTTCTCCGACGCGACCATAACGCATGTTGGCCGCAGCGGCAACAAACATGATGATTGTCTAGCCACACTAGCATCAAAACTGCAATTCGAAGGTTCTGAGCAAACCCTGACAGTGAAGAGACTAACCGTGGCTTCAACATGGCTTTCACAACCCGAGGAGGCTGAAGCCGGCGACTGGAGAACACCGATTGACCAAGAGCTTAACAGCTCGCTTTCCCAGGGAAAGGTCAGTCTCAAAACTTTACAAAATTTCTTCATGCTCCGAGGAGTGATGTACCATCGGAACCCAGACAATTCATTGTCAAGATGCCTCGGAGAGGAAGAGGCGCAAAAAAAACTCAACCACGTCCATGGTGAAGTTTGCGGGCTAACACTAGTGGTAACTCTCTATCGCCGTTTGCAACGCCTTGGCTACTACTGGCCAGAAATGAAGGCTCAATCTCGGCTGATTCAAAGAACCTGTTCCAATTGTCAAGCGCCGTCGCATCAATTGGAAGTCTTCAATATTGGCCACGCCGGGGACTGGCAGGAGCCATACATCAGTTATCTTCGCGACGGCGTACTCCCCACCAACAAGAAGGACGCAACCAAGATAAAACAAAGGTCCAAGAGATTCATATTCCACGAAAGAATCTTATATCATAAAATCTTTGGAGGAAGTTTGATACGGTGTTTGAACGAGTCAGAAATCCCGATCATGATGAAAGAAATGCACGAAGGCGAACACAGAGGAAAACGAAGGTTATTCCTTCAGATACACGAGAAATACTACTGGCAACCATGGAGGATGATGCAGCTATTTTTGTTCAGAGATGCCAAAAATGTCAAATCCACGAAAACCTTATCCATGTACCGTCGACTCCTCTGCACTCAATAAGCAGTTCGTGGCCCTTTTATAGCTGGGGACTTGACATCATTGGAAAGATCAACCCGTCGTCTTCAAAACAGCACGAGTACATAATAATGGCAACCGAGTATTTTACCAAATGGGTCGAAGACATACCTTTACGAGGAACTACTAGAGCCACAATCGCGGCATTCATTAAGGAGTACATCATTTGCCGATTTGGCGTGCCTAAACATATCATCACCGACAACGGCACTCCTTTCGCCAACAAGCAAGTACGGGAATTACTTGAGGAATATGGAATTAAGCAAGTTTTCTCCACCATGTACTATCCCCAAGGAAACGGACAGGCTGAAAGCACTAACAAAACTTTGATCTGAATCCTCAGTCGGACAGTGCACGATAATCCTCGGACATGGCACGAACAATTGCCAATGGCACTTTGGGCGTATCGGACATCACCAAGAAGTTCCACTGGCGCCTCTCCCTACTCCCTTGTCTACGGCGCAGACACCATCCTCCCAACAGAAGTTAAAATCCCATCAACTAGGATTGTCGAAGCAAGCGGAGTTAGATGGAATGAAGCTGAAGCATTGAGTGCCAGGGTAGCAGAGTTGGACACTGTGGATTCCAGATGATCCAGAGCGGAAAAACACGCGCAAGAGTACAAAAGTAGGGTTTCCAGAGCATATAACAAAGCCGTGAAGGCTCGGGTTTTTTAAGTGGGAGATTCGGTACTGAAGACTGCCAAACACATCCAGCAAGACGCGTCCGCACCAAAATTCTTCCCAAAGTGGGAAGGGCCTTATATAGTTACGAAAGAGTACAACATTGGATACTACAAGGTTATTAAGGAAGAGGGAGGAAAACTGGAAGCGGTCATCAACGGAAAATGGCTCAAGGCATCTACGCCTGACCGTTGCCTCACACCTCGCCATATCATAGAACGGCTAGCCAGGCATCTTTCCGCTTCCTTTCACATCTCAGTTATCAAGTTTCTTTTCTTTTGTTAATTGGAGCAAATCAATAAAATTCTATTATTTCTTCAAAAAAAAAAACGATACAAAAAAAATAAAAAATACGCGCTCGAGACCCAGAAAGAAACCAAACACCTCGCAACTACATAACTCAGAAAAGCCCATCCAACAGATTATAGTTCCTCGAAAGCATCATCTTCAACCGGTTTTGATACCTTTCAGTCCTGCTCTTCAAGTTCTGGATTGACTCTTCCACCTTCTGTGACTCCATGGCCAGAGCCTTCTCCTCTTCCAAAATAGCCTTTGCAGCAGGAACGACATCAGCGAGAATACCGGCTTTGTCGACCTTCACGATGTCAAGACAATGCCGCAACCAACTCACGTTGAAATTCAAGGATTCACATGTAGGCACAATGTTCTCCCACTTTTGAATAGTTGGTTCCACGATGGCACGGATGGATATGCTTTCCATTTCAGCAACCATAGGCAAGAAATAATTCACTGTGGAAACCAAAGAAGACGAGCAATGTTGCACCACACTCCTGGTAGCGATGTGGCCGTATCTTTTCCATATTTTCGTGTAAAGAATAGCGAATTCCTTCTGCACCAGAAACCCACCAACGTTCTGGTAGTTAGAAGATAAACACTTCATGCGGATCTCGAACGACAAACCTGCATTGGGATACTCATGACAAGAAATGCCTATATCGTCGTTTTCCAGATCTACAACGGTTGGCAGGATCAGAATCGAAGGAAGGGGGCAACCAAGTCATCCTCATCAACATAGTCACGCATGCTTCAACAGGGTATCTATGCACAGAAGAAAATCTTGTGTCACTCGTTAGCAAACAATGAAACATATATTGATCAATGAAAGCATACCGGTAAAATTTTCTTGACTCGGACGAACCGGGTAGGAGAATTGTTACGAGATTCAGACCGCACGCGCTTGACTGAAGAATCTGGATGGCTCGAGGATGATCCACTTCTGATTGACATAATAAAGATGAACTCGGCAAGAAGAAACCTTTGCACTGAAAAGAGGGAGATAGTATAATTTCACTGGCATATATACTGCGGAAACCCTAAAGAGAAAGGGAAACGGATGCCGAGTAGACAAGATGGGCCTACATTACAGCCAAAAACTCAACCTCAGTGAAATCTCCCATCGAAACACTAATCAAGAGTAAAGAAAAATGAAGATACGTACTGGGAACACGCTTTCCAGCGTTATTGCTACCACTCCACCGCCAGCACCGAGACTCGGAAGAAAAACCAGCGATATGACATGAGGAGGAAGAATCATGTCCCCTTTTATAGCCGCAGCGCTTTTGGAATTTAAATGAGGAAGGGATTTCCCATTTGAAGCCATGTCTGGAAAGAGGAAACCAGGCTCCCAATAGCAGGCTGCACGGTGCCAACAGTCCGCGCCACGTTGTACCAAGCCAATAGTCCGCGCTACTCCAAATCTAAGCCGATCCAATGTTAACTGCTCATTCCAAGCCAATCCAATGCTAGCGGCTCCACTTAGCGCCGAGTCTTTGCTAACGGTTCCGTCCTGCATTATCAAGTCTAACTCGGATGGCGCACAACCATTCCAAGCCGATTCCAGCATTCCAGGACGATGCCAACATTCTACATCTCAACCAGCAACCGCCCCTACTATTCTCACGGTCTAGCCAGCAACACCACGGGCAGGATTTACGCAAGGCCGTCAACGCAAGAATCACGGATTCTCAGAACACTCCAGAAAAAGGTTAGACGGATCTTCCTGATAATCTTTTCATGACTTGCAATTTCGATTTTGTCCTTGCCTGTCACCATCTTATGCTTACCTCGCAAGAATGCTCATGTTCCGAGCTAAGCATAGGACTTAATGTTGATGGTGTTTTTTATCTTAGGGTTAAAATCATAAAACCTTACATCTGACATGACGTCACTACGACCACTAGCATATTTATTGAATCATTCAACATGCCTACGTAAAAATTACTGGGGTACCTTTTTTTTATATACACTATATTCCACGACAGAGACCTCAATACTGACTGGCAACATCTCCGCGCCAAGGCATGCCAGCCGCACCACAATGCCAATCGCATACCATACCAGCCACATCTCCGCGCCAAGGCATGCCAACCATGCTAGCTGCGCCACAGTGCCAATGGCATACCATGCCAGCCACATCTCCACGCCAAGGCATGCCAACCATGCCAGCCGTACCACAGTGCCAATGGCATACCATGCCAGCCACATCTCCGTGCCAAGGCATGCAGTGATTGAATCCGTTGTCCATAGCTAACATCAGTCATGCCCGAGATAGCCTCAAGCTAGAAAGATTTATCGCGACCGAGAAGGCCCACGTCGACCATGCCAGCCGCACCACGGTGCCAATGGCATACCATGCCAGCCACATCTCTGCGCCAAGGCATTCCAACCATGCCAGCCACATCTCTGCGCCAAGGCATGCCAAACATGCCAGCCGCACCACGGTGCCAATGACATACCATGCCGACCACATCTCCGCGCCAAGGCATGCCAACCTTGCCAGCCGCGCCACAGTGCCAATGGCATGCCATGCCAGCCACATCATCGCGCCAAGGCATGCCAGCCGCGCCACAATGCCAATGGCATGCCATGCCAGCTACATCTCCGCGCCAAGGCATGCTAACCATGCCAGCCGAACCACGGTGCCAATGGCACACCATGCCAACCACATGTCCGCGCCAAGGCATGCCAACCATGCTATCCGCTACACAGTGCCAATGGCATCCCATGCCAGCCACATCTCCGTGCCAAGTCATGCCAACCATGCCAGCCGCACCACCATGTCATTGGCTACCAAAGGAAGGGTTGCAACAATCAACGGCTACCCTTCCATCTGAGATGCAGATCTCAGCCATCCAAGTTTTCCACCTAACGCATGGCAACTTCCAGCCCAAGGACAAACATCATGGCTTATGCCAAAACCCTAATTTTAGCCGCGCCTAAAACGTGCCAAAGCCATGCGGCCCTACCACTATGCCGCTGGCTGCCAAACGAAGGGTTGCAACAATCAACAGCTACCCTTCCATCTGAGATGCAAATCTCAGCCATACAATTTCGCCACCTAACGCATGGCAACTTCCGGCCCAAGGCCAAACATCACGGTTTATGCCAAAACCCTAATTTTGGCCGCGCCTAAAACATGCCAAAGCCATGCGGCCCTACCACCATGCCGCTGGCTGCCAAACGCAGGGTTGCAACAATCAATGGCTATCCTTCCATCTGAGATGCAGATCTCAGCCGTGCAAGGTCGCCACCTAACGCATGGCAACTTCCGGCCCAAGACCAACATGACGGTTTATGCCAAAATCTTAATTTTGGCCACACCTAAAACATGCCAAAGCCATGCAGCCCTACCACCATGTCGTTGGATGCCAAACGAAGGGTTGCAACAATCAACAACTACCCTTCCATCTGAGATGCAGATCTCAGCTATACAGGTTCGCCACCTAATACGTGACAACTTCCGGCACAAGGCCAAACATCACGGTTTATGCCAAAACTCTAATGTTGGCCGCACCCAAAACATGCCAAATCCATGCGGCCCTACCACCATGCCGCTGACAGCCAAACAAAGGGTTGCAACAATCAATGCCTACCCTTCCATCTGAGATGCAGATCTCATCCGTACAAGTTCGCCACCTAACGCATGGAAACTTCCGCCCCAAGTCCAAACATCATGGTTTATGCCTAAACCTTAATTTTGGTCGCGCCTAAAACATGCCAAAGCCATGCAGCCCTACCACCATGCCGCTGGATGCCAAACGGAGGGTTGCAACAATCAACGGCTACCCTTCCATCTGAGATGCAGATCTCAGGCGTGCAAGTTTGCCACCTAACGCATGGCAACTTCCGACCCAAGGCCAAACATTACGGTTTATGCCAAAACCTTAATTTTGGTCGCGCCTAAAACATGCCAAAGCCATGCGGCCCTACCACCATGCCGCTGGCTGCCAAACGAAGGGTTGCAATAATGAACGGCTACCCTTTCATCTGATATGCATATCTCAGCCGTACAAGTTCGCCACCTAATGCATGGAAACTTCCGGCCCAAGGCCAAACATCACGGTTTATGCCAAAACCCTAATTTTGGTCGCGCCTAAAACATGCCAAAGCCATGTAGGCCCTAGCACATGCAACTGGCTGCCAAACGAAGGGTTGCAACAATCAACGGCCGCCCTTCCTCCTGAGATGCAAATCTCAGCCGTACAAACTTGCCATTAGAGGCATGGACACTTTTGGCCCAATGCCAAGCACTAATTTTGGTCGCACCTAAACCTTGCCAGAACCCTAGTTTTGGTCATGCCTAAACAACGCCAAAATCCTAGCTCGACTGCTCCTAAACCATGTCACTGGCTGCAAACGAAGGGTTGCAACAATCAACGGCTACCCTTCCTCCTGAGATACGAATCTCAGCCATACAAACTTGCCACCAAACGATTTATGGTAATCTCTTGGCCACGGCGCCAATTCTTGGCCACGACGCAAAAACCTTAATTTGGCCATGCCAAGAGCATGCAAGCGCTGCAAAGATGTCTCTGGTTGCCAAACGAAGGGTTGCAACAATCTACGGTTACACTTCCTCCTGAGATACAGATCTTATCCGTACAAATCTGACATCGAACGACTCGTGGAAATGTCTTGGATGCGATGATAACTCTTAGTCACGGCACCAACTTGGCTGCGATGCTAACTCTCTGGTCACGACACCAACCTGGCTACGATGCCTATTCTTTGGTCACGGTACCAACTTGGCTACAAACGCCAAATCCTTTGTCCACGCCACACATAGAAACATGCTACACGTTTTCCACGAAAACACTCGAGACATCAAAACATGTCATAAACTGGGGGATGCTCATCAGGGTATTGGTCTGGCGGTTTACAGCGTGCGGCGTACACTACGTCCGTTACAGGAAAGTGTCATAAGGGTGAGGCGGTTAGTAAATACAAGAACTAACGGTGAAACATTTCCTGCACTATGGAAACATCAATTCCAGGCGTTTCCCGTTACTATTTTCTTCCATTTACTTAACCGCTTCCACTTCTTACGAGACCAGGGTACGTTTCGTTGCGACTTCTATAAGTAGGTCTCACCTATTTCCACCAAACGCAGGTTTTAGTCAGGAGAATACAACACTCAGAAATCACTTGTTAGATTTCCCATCTGTTAGCTTTCCACTTTCTGATACAAGTCGTCAAACAATTACTCTTCCTGAATCAACTATTCTGGTCACAACACTCTCTTCGCTTCCCTCTCTAGACCAACCCTTCTCCTTTACTTTGTGACTAAAGAAAATCTGGAACGGCCATTTCTTGGTTTAGGCCGGATTTGTACAGATTGATCTCTCGAATCAAAGTACTCCCTTGCAGTACATTGTTTAGGGTTTAGACTCGTTTCTCACCCACACTCGAAATTACCAAAATTAGCAGAAACTGTTTTCACCCTCAAACACCTGTGATATTTCAATTATATAACAAAATATAATGCGGAATATAAATAACACAGACACCAGAAATTTTGTTAACGAGGAAACCGCAAATGCAGAAAAACCCCGGGACCTAGTCCACATTGAACACCACACTGTATTAAGCCGCTACAGACACTAGCCTACTACAAACTAACTTCGGTCTGTACTGTAGTTGAACCCTAATAAATCTCACACTGATTCAAGGTACAGTTGCGCTCCTTACGTCTCTGATCCCAGCAGGATACTACGCACATGATTCCCTTAGACGATCTCACCCACAACTAAGAGTTGCTACGACCCAAAGTTGTAGACTTGATAAACAAATCCGTCTCACACAGAAAAGTCTATAGAATTGAATAAATCTGTCCCCCGCAGAAATACCTATGAATTTTTGTTCCGTCTTTTGATAAGTCAAGGTGAACAGGAACTAATTGATAAACCGGTCTTATATTCCCGAAGAACAACCTAGTATTATCAATCACCTCACAATAATCTAAATCGTATGGTAGCGAAACTAGATATTGTGGAATCACATACGATGAAACTAAGATGTTTGTGATTTCTTTTTATCTTGCCCTATCGGAGATATAATCTCAAGCCAAGTATTCAATTGAACTCGTACGTCATAAAATGGCAAGATCAGATCGCTCAACTACAAGAAAATTAGTTTCGTCTGGCTTCACAATCCCAATGAAGTCTTTCAGTCAATAACCTACAGCGTCTCGAGAAGAAACCTAAGGTTAAAGGAGAATCGACTCTAGTAAACCAACTAGTATCACACAGAAGGTGTGGGGATTAGTTTTTCCATATGCTATATGTCTCTTTTATATAGTTTTCAAATCAGGTTTTGCAATCTAAGTTACCTTGGTAATAAAGCATTCAATATTCACCGTTAGATGAAAAACCTGATTCAACCAAGCTAATATCTTTCAACCGTTAGATCGAAACTTAGATTGTCATACACACAAATGAAATGTATTCATTTAGGTTTGAGTAACCGTACTTAAACGTGTACACTTAGTTGGTTCACAAATAGTTAACCAATGGTTAGCCATATGAGCACTTTCATATTAACCGTATTCATCTTTCTCATAACTAGTTCAAATGACTCATAATAACTAGTTGAAGAGTTGTACAATTGCTTAGGTCTTTATTCATAGACACTTGAAACAACATCGATTTGATCCACTTGAATCAATTCATGAACAATATAGCCACGGTTTGCAAAGATTGCATTCCTTATAATTTATTGTTTTAAGTTCATGAACTACCTATTTGAGATATTGATGAGGTTGTCAAACTATCAATAATAATTCTCTTATGCTACACAATCCTATAAAGAAGTAGTGAGGCAAGTCGAGTTCAAGTCCACAAGGAGGTGTGAGTTTTAAGTTATTATGTAAGACTAATTGTTGTTGTTGAAAGACACAAATTATGAAAATTGCAAAGTTTGTAATTCAAATTATAAGATGGAATTGACTAGAGATTCATTCGCCACTACCAAACAAGATAATATTAATCATACAAGTTCTGCTTCCAATTAATTTCGATTGTTAACAACTTTTAGACAAGTTATAAGTTCAACTAATCTTTAGACTCCATAAATCACCACATAGAATAAGTTCTCTAGCGGATTCTAATCAAGTGAACCACCTAAAATAAGTTCTCTAGGTGTAATTCAAACAATTGCATTAATATTTGTGAATCAAGTAGATCCTAGCCACATGTTCATAAGTTCGACACATTAACCTAGGGTTATCTTTTACACACTATTGCATACAAAATCCCTTTGCGATAAATAGTGCACCGCTACTTTTGTAAAGATTACTCCAACAATTACGGATTAAAGTTCTCAATACTAGCATTAAAGTTGCAAAAGAGTTACCTAATTGCGCACTTAGATACCAAGCAAACACCTCATGGTCATATAAACGGTAAAATACAATCAACAAAAGATTTTCATCGGAAGAATAACTTGCATAAGATTGATCAATAAATCATGTTCGGAGTTTTGAAATCCTCCCCAATCAATAAAGGAATTAGCTACTCATATTCTTGGTTTAAGCACAATAATAGATTCAATGTAGATAGGGTTTCAAAGAAAAACAGATGCAAAAGCAAACCACTGCAACTGCTTCAGAAAACAGGTTCAGGTTGATGCTTAGTTGGGAGAACTAGGGATGAAGCTTTTCTTTCTGAACTTTCGCCGAGCAATCTGCAAGCACAAACTGGTGATGAAAAGGTGGTCTTCTCTGTTTTCTGCGCCTCTCTTTTATAGCTTTTGTTCCCTGCAAAATCGTGACCTAAAGAAGCCCAGCAATCCTTGTTCAATAACAACTCTGCCAGCTTCCAAATCTCAGCCGTTCAATACACAGAATTGTCGGCCAAGAAAACACTTCTCTGGCTATTTTCACGCTCAAAAACTCTTCCCAAAACTGAGACAAATTGGTACCCAAGTCTCCTAATTCTGGTGATATCTATATTGGGTCCTAGCTAGGGATGCACAACGGGTAGGGTGGGTAGGATATGGCTTATACCCGCCACCCTACCCGTTTACTGGCGGGTAAGAAAATTTTTACCCGCCACCCTACCCGCCATTAAACGGGTAAGATCCTACCCAACCCATTCTCTGGCGGGTCGGGTAGGGTAGGGTGGCGGGTATAACCGTCTATATCACCTGCAATACAAAATTTCAGCTCCTTTTGTAACCTCCATCTTCTGCTGCTTCTTTACAGTGCCCATTTCAGATCCATCTAAGATGCTTCCATAATTCCTTACCTGTAACCAATGGCAAAAACCACTTCAAGCACCAACATTACCATTGCAGCAGCTCAAGCCTGCTCCTGCCATCTCAACAGAGCCTCAACCACAAGTATAAACATGTCTAACAATGGACATGCGAAACACATCAATGATGGTCCATGGTACTGCTAATAGACCAACGATGAATTTATAAACAAAAGCATAACCATAAAAAATGTACAAACAAAAGTATTCTCAAGAAAAGAGTTGTATTCTTTTTGAAATAGACGATGAATCCCAGCCCAATTCCATGTTCTTCACGTGACCTTGTTCTTCATATAACAGTATCATCACCAAAAGCTCTTCATATTGACCTTCTTCTTCAATCATCATCTACGATGATGGAATAAGTACTAAGATCACCAAATAAATCTGCATACAAGTTATCTCTTGTTAGATTCAGTCATAATAGTGAATGATTTGATTCAAAGTTCAGTCATAATACCAACATCAAGTAATATCACAACAAGTTCTGTATATGTTAGAAGAGAGATATCACAACATCCTACTATGGAATACAATATCACAACAAGTTCAGACTTTTGGTTCAGTCACAATATCAAGTAATATCACAACATAATTCAGTCATAATACCAACATCAAGTAATAATACCAACATCCACAAATTACTCTCATTTAAAGATTCTTCAGCTTGCTGAGTAGCTACAACCATTTAACAAGTTCTTTGGCTAAGAATGGATAGAGTTCTAAACAGCATTCGTGCTTTCAGTTTGCTAAGTAGCTACAACCGTTTAACATGCAAGTTCCTTGACTAGAAATGGAAAGTTCTAAACAACATTCAAGCTTCCACCAGTACTTCCGATAAAGAAGCACAAATAGATACAGACAGATAAAGAAAATGCCAACTAAGTCGTTTCACAAACATAGTGAAGACAGATTAAGAAAAGCAAACAAAAGAGTAAGGAAACCCAAATGTAGGAAAGTTGTGTACCTGACTCTAAGATGCCATCCTCCTTCTCTTAAGCTCCAAATGTAGATGGATCCATATCAATCGGTGTCCTTAACCAGTTTTGTAGGAGAATCAATGCTTCCACAGTTCGGGGTTTTAAAGAACTTCGGAAATGACCAAGTATTCGCTTTCTAATACTGAAAGCAGATTCACTTGCAACTAAAGAGACGGGAATAGCAAGTATATCTCTTGCTATAAGTGATAGAATATCAAATCTTGCAGCATTGCTTTTCCACCAAGTGAGTATATCAAACTTCGAACCATTTTTGTTGTCTTTTGTTGGTGAGTAAATCTGTTCCGATAAGTATCTTTCCACCTCTGATTTGTCAACATCCTCCGTTATAGATAACTGGGTTTTACGTTCTTCTCTATGGTCCTTATGTCTTCTCTTTCTATGTGACGTAGAACTAGAACTACAACTCTGGTGACTAGGACTACCACCAGTATCACCTACGGACTCCGACGAGCCTAACACACTTCCTACGGACAACCCATAAGAGTCTTATGATAAGACTATAAATAAAACTCAGGTGAATGGTTTCAAGTATTAAGTAAACAAAATTTAGCAAGAGGCCTGTAGGAGGAATCAAACCAAGAGGCCTTTAGATACAATTACATGAACTAAAGGTTGATGATATAACACAAACTTGTAGCAGCATTTTGCGCAAAAATTTAAGATAAAATAAGCCTTCCGTCATTCAACTAATTGATGTTATAATCTTTATTTTTGTCTAACATGAGACACTCCTTCTTACTGTTTTCTTTGACAAACACAATCATCTAAAATTTGTAATTGTTTCATATATCTAGGTGGACTGCACATTCATCTAACAAACTAAAACTCTAAATTGGAAGTTCTGAACAACAATCTACCTAAATCTCATTCTATTCTATAAAACTCTATTAACAGCCACAAAGGATATCATTTAGTTTTACTACAGAATCCAAATTGTCTCAAACAAACTAAAACATTGAATCAAAAATCTACAGATCTCGTCTATCACCTTAATTTTTTCTTCTAAGTGAATCAGTGAACGATTAAAAATACAAGAAACACAATCATTAAAAAGAATTCTAAAAAAAACAACTAATTAATCATAAAATTTCCCCAAATTGACCAATCAGTTAACATGCATTTCCCCATCCCACGTTTGAGTAAATTTCTACGAGAAATTCATCAATCAGTTAACATGCATGTTAATTTCTCAGCTAAATTCCTAGATCTTATTACTCAACTGATTACTCATATGAAGACGGAGATGATTACTCAGATCGAAACCCAAATAAAAACACAAATTGAAATCTATAAACACTTACATCTTCAGATCGAAACCCTCAAAACCCAGACTTCACTTCTTCTGCAGAAAATCACCACTTCGCTACTTCGAATGAAAACAGAGAAAAATGGTTCAAATGAAAAGCGATGAAATGGTTCGATAGAGAAAATCCATTTACTTTGTAATTTACCCCTATTATGTTTTAAAATAACAAAAAAAAATAGGCAGAGGAGAAAACAATACAAGGATTACTTTGTCTTTTCAGTATTAGACGGGTAGGCCGGTAGGGGTAGGGTAATTTCGAGCTTTATCCGTAACCCTACCCATCTTACGGCGGTTAAGAAAATCTTTACCCGTTACCCTACCCGCCAAATAGTGGGTAGGATAGGATATGGTTAAAACACGGGCGGGTAGGGTAGGGTTAGCGGATATGGGTAGGGTATGTGCACCCCTAGTTCTGGTGGTTGTGCTGGAAAGAATAGAAGCTCGTGAAACTCAGGGAAGTTGGGCTGCTGAGTTACAGAATTCTGGGTTATGTTTGAAGTCTAAACAAGCATCTTTATTTCTTCCTTTCTCTTCTTTGTCCGTACAACCAAAATGTGTTGTTCCTGTGGTTGATTGTGATAATACATGGTGCAGATTAATGTTTGAATGATATTTGTGAGATGGGTTTGAGTTATTTGCATTGTGCAAGGAATGGGAGAGCTAGAGAAGAAGATTTATTGATGCACATCAACACCACTGCATTGTGGTCAGCAACTGTTTGCGAAATTGACTGAACCAAGGAGATGCAATAGTTCATCATGGGGCTTGATCAAGTCTTGACTTTAAAATCCAGAGAAGTTAGCTGATTTATGACGGAGAAATGGGTCAAGTTCTGAGCTCAGTTTCAGCTGAAATATGCTGATGCTATGATTAGTGTGGCTTAATGGTTGTATCTGTGTTGGCACTGGATAGAGTGGTGGATGCACATGAGTTATGTGGTTTGAAATGCAGCAATTGGTGATGTTTCAGTTGATAAGTAAATGGTTGGAGGTGTTGTGTATGCTGGTATTTGGTTTGATAGAATTTTGTTGGTGGTTCTCGCCATATCTGGAGATAATGGGACTGCAATAGCGAGAAGAGGAGGTGGAAATGATGCTCCTGATCATGAAATTGTGGATGTTTGCGCAAGGCTTTGACAGATGGAAGGTCTCCAGTTGTAACGGTTCTCGACATACAAGGAGAAGTGGTTGAGATGTGGTGGTATTACAGATTGAGTCTTGGCAGCGAAAGAAGTATTGTTGCCGTGGGGTTGAAATCAACAGGATAAGAAGATGTACCGAGCAGCGAGGGAATTGTGAGTGTGTTGATGTTGTTCTGGGAATAAACTGCGCTGTGATTGTTGACTGCAATTGGGAGTTGTTGTTATTGCTGTGCAGTTGAGTGAATGGATGATTTCAGATGGAAGTATTGAAGTTTAGGTGGAGTTGTTGGCAGCTAGAAAGAAGGGAAGAAACAACCAGTGTGATCCAGATTTGGTGCAGTGGTTAACCCTGGTTCAAGGCTCAGTTCAGGGGTTATATAGCAATGGCTAGGACTAGGGGTGCACATACCCTACCCATATCCGCCAACCCTACCCTACCCGCCCGTGTTTTACCATGTCCTATCCTACCCACTATTTGGCGGGTAGGGTAACAGGTAAAGATTTTCTTAACCGCCGTTAGATGGGTAGGGTGACGGATAAAGCTCGAAATTACCCTACCCTACCCGCCTACCCGTCTAATACTGAAAAGACAAAGTAACCCTTGTATTGTTTTCTCCTCCTGCCTATTTTTTTGTTATTTTAAAACATAATAGGGGTAAATCACAAAGTAAATGGATTTTCTCTATCGAACCATTTCATCGCTTTTCATTTGAACCATTTTTCTCTGTTTTCATTCGAAGTAGCGAAGTGGTGATTTTCTGCAGAAGAAGTGAAGTCTGGGTTTTGAGGGTTTCGATCTGAAGATGTAAGTGTTTATAGATTTCAATTTGTGTTTTTATTTGGGTTTCGATCTGAGTAATCATCTCCATCTTCATATGAGTAATCAGTTGAGTAATAAGATCTAGGAATTTAGCTGAGAAATTAACATGCATGTTAACTGATTGATGAATTTCTCGTAGAAATTTACTCAAACGTGGGATGGGGAAATGCATGTTAACTGATTGGTCAATTTGGGGAAATTTTATGATTAATTTGTTGTGTTTTTTAGAATTCTTTTTAATGATTGTGTTTCTTGTATTTTTAATCGTTCACTGATTCACTTAGAAGAAAAAATTAAGGTGATAGACGAGATCTGTAGATTTTTGATTCGATGTTTTAGTTTGTTTGAGACAATTTGGATTCTGTAGTAAAACTAAATGATATCCTTTGTGGCTGTTAATAGAGTTTTATAGAATAGAATGAGATTTAGGTAGATTGTTGTTCAGAACTTCCAATTTAGAGTTTTAGTTTGTTAGATGAATGTGCAGTCCACCCAGATCTATGAAACAATTACAAATTTTAGATGATTGTGTTTGTCAAAGAAAACAGTAAGAAGGAGTGTCTCATGTTAGACAGAAATAAAGATTATAACATCAATTAGTTGAATGACGGGAGGCTTATTTTATCTTAAATTTTTGCGCAAAATGCTGCTACAAGTTTGTGCTATATCATCAACCTTTAGTTCCTGTAATTGTATCTAAAGGCCTCTTGGTTTGATTCCTCCTACAGGCCTCTTGCTAAATTTTGTTTACTTAATACTTGAAACCATTCACCTGAGTTTTATTTATGGTCTTATCATAAGACTCTTATGGGTTGTCCGTAGGAAGTGTGTTAGGCTCGTCGGAGTCCGTAGGTGATACTGGTGGTAGTCCTAGTCACCAGAGTTGTAGTTCTAGTTCTACGTCACATAGAAAGAGAAGACATAAGGACCATAGAGAAGAACGTAAAACCCAGTTATCTATAACGGAGGATGTTGACAAATCAGAGGTGGAAAGATACTTATCGGAACAGATTTACTCACCATAAAAAGACAACAAAAATGGTTCGAAGTTTGATATACTCGCTTGGTGGAAAAGCAATGCTGCAAGATTTGATATTCTATCACTTATAGCAAGAGATGTACTTGCTATTCCCGTCTCTTCAGTTGCAAGTGAATCTGCTTTCAGTATTAGAAAGCGAATACTTGGTCATTTCCGAAGTTCTTTAAAACCCCGAACTATGGAAGCATTGATTCTCCTACAAAACTGGTTAAGGACACCGATTGATATGGATCCATCTACATTTGGAGCTGAAGAGAAGGAGGATGACGTCTTAGAGTCAGGTATACAACTTTCCTACATTTGGGTTTCCTTACTCTTTTGTTTGCTTTTCTTAATCTGTCTTCACTATGTTTGTGAAACGACTTAGTTGGCATTTTCTTTATCTGTCTGTATCCGTTTGTGCTTCTTTATCGGAAGTACTGGTGGAAGTTTGAATGTTGTTTAGAACTTTCCATTTCTAGTCAAGGAACTTGCATGTTAAACGGTTGTATCTACTTAGCAAACTGAAAGCACGAATGTTGTTTAGAACTCTATCCATTCTTAGCCAAAGAACTTGTTAAATGGTTGTAGCTACTCAGCAAGCTGAAGAATCTTTAAATGAGAGTAATTTGTGGATGTTGGTATTATGACTGAATTATGTAGATATTACTTGATATTGTGACTGAACCAAAAGTCTGAACTTGTTGTGATATTGTATTCCATAGTAGGATGTTGTGATATCTCTCTTCTAACAGATAAAGAACTTGTTGTGATATTACTTGATGTTGGTATTATGACTGAACTTTGAATCAAATCATTCACTATTATGACTGAATCTAACAAGAGATAACTTGTATGCAAATTTATTTGGTGATCTTAGTACTTATTCCATCATCGTAGATGATGATTGAAGAAGAAGGTCAATATGAAGAGCTTTTGGTGATGATACTGTTATATGAAGAACAAGGTCACGTGAAGAAAATGTAATTGGACTGGGATTCATCGTTTATTTCAAAAAGAATACAATTCTTTTCTTGAGAATACTTTTGTTTGTACATTTTTTTAGGTTATGCTTTTGTTTTAAAATTCATCGTTGGTCTATTAGCAGTACCATGGACCATCATTGATGTGTTTCATATGTCCGTTTTTAGACATGTTTATACTTGTGGTTGAGGCTCTTTTGAGATGGAAGGAGCGGGCTTGAGCTGCTGCAATGGTAATGTTGGTGCTTGAAGTGGTTTCTTCCATTGGTTACAGGTAAGGAATTATGGAAGCATCTTAGATGGATCTGAAATGGGCACTGTAAAGAAGCAGCAGAAGATGGTGGTTACAAAAGGAGCTGAAATTTTGTATTGCAGGTGATATAGACGGTTATACCCGCCACCCTACCCGACCCGCCAGAGAATGGGTTTGGTAGGATCTTACCCGTTTAATGGCGGGTAGGGTGGCAGGTAAAAATTTTCTTACCCGTCAGTAAACGGGTAGGGTGGCGGGTATAGGCCATATCCTACCCACCCTACCCGTTGTGCAGCCCTAACCAGAACCCATTCATTCTACAATCTCAGATATCCTTTTCTTCCTAATGATGTTTTTTCACATTTCACCCAAATTCTCACACTTCGACAAAAACTCTCTCCTTGATCTTCTCGGTTGAACAGCCACACAAACCATGGCCTAAGCACCGGCAAACCACCCTACAGACTTGGTCGACAGTTGCTGAAGATAACAACATACTCATGTCTCATTCTCTTCTTGTGAATTGAAGTTGGTTTCAAAAGAAACCTAAATCCCAAATGGTCTTCTTCTTTGCCGGACTGGGTTGTTTTCTTAATGGGCCACTAGACTTTGTTCCACCTTGCATAATTGGAAATGCAGTTAGTAGTCCACTCCCTGTATAAACTTGCTGCCATATAGTCAAATTAACACCAATAGCTTTGTTTTTCTTCCTTTATGCGAGTTTATTCCATTGTACCTAAAAGCATGAAAAACAAACGTAATATACAATTTTACAAGAAACTATAAAGAAAAGTGTTGAAAACCGATATTAGAATTGGGTGTTGTAGACACCTATCAGATATCACCAGCTTGAGTACGTGTACGGGTATGCGTACCTTAGCTACCAGATTTGAGTTTACAAACTCAGCAGAAATTTTCGGTTTGAAAACTTCCGTGAGTACGATACCTAAGGTGACTGGTTTACTAGTTTGCAAACTTACAAACTCCAGCAGAAATTTTCGGTATGAAAACTTTCGTGGGTACGCGTACTCAACCTGTCTCCTTCACCAATACTGCATGCACACATATGCACGCACTTGTCTTCCGGTACATGGATTTATACACTTGTTTGTGGGTGAAAACGGTTTCTGCTGATTTTGGTAAATTCGTGTGTGTGAATGAGAAACGAGTCTAAACCCTAAACAATGTACTGCATGGGAGTACTTTTGATTCGAGAGATGAATCTTTACAAATATGGCCTATACCAAGAAATGGCCGTTCCAGACTTACTTCGGTGACAAAGTGAAGGAGAAGGGTTAGTCTTAGGGAGGGAAGCGAAGAAAGTGTTGAGACCAGAATCTTCGTTCTGTAAGTGTGGGTGTTTTGTGACTTGTATCAAAAAATTGAACTGCCGAGCTGAATGAAAAGCTATCAGGTGATTTCTGAATGTTATATTGTTCTCCTGACCAAAAACTTATTTTTTGGTGGAAATAGGAGAGACCTATTTATACAAGTCGCAACAAAACGTACCCTGGTCTCGTAGGAAGTGGAAACGATTGAGTAGTGGAAGAAGGGGGTAACGGATAACGCCTGGAATTGATGTTTCCATAATGAAGGATACGTTTCACCATTAATTCTTGCCATTACTAACCGCCCCGCTTTATGACACTTTCTTGTAACAGGCGTACTGCACGCCGCACGCTTTAAACCGCCAGACCATACCCTGATGAGTATCCCCCAGTTTGTGACATGTTTTGATGTCTCGAGTGTTTTCGTGGAAAACATGTAGCACTTTGCTACGTGTGGAAAGTTGAAATTGAGAGGATTGCCACAGGTAAATAGCATGTGATGCTATTAGGATCGTCTTGGCTGGTCGCCTAAAACTTGGCACAAGCTCGCCGGCTTGGTGGCGAACTTCGATGGCTGAGATCGCATCTTATGAAATAAGGGTAGCCATTGATTGTGGCTACCTTGTGTTGGCGCCTGAAGATGGCGTAGTGGTGTTTTTGGTGCATGCAAGTAGCAACGCGGCATGGTTGTCATGGCTCGTGCATGCCAGTGTCACGGTGGTGCAAGTGGCGCTTGGCGCAGCCATGGCCATTAATTTTATGCGTCTAGTCGCCTGAAAGTTGCCACTAGTATGTCAGCTCGGTAGCGAACTTGGAAGGCTGAGATTGCATCTCATGAGGAAGGATGGCCGTTGATTATGGCTACCTTCTGTCGGCGCCTGACAACTTTTTCTAAATTAGGGTCTAGCATGCCGAAACCCTAATTAGCGTATAAGGCATGCCTTTTGGCATGTGCGCCTGGCATGCGCGTTTGGCAAGTTAGGCATGCCGATTGGCATGTGTGCCTGGCATGCGCGTTTGGCTGGTTTGGCATGTTGCTTGGCATATTTGGCATGTCGATTGGCATGTGCGTCTGACACGCGGGTTTGGCGGGTTTGGCATGCTGCTCGGCATGCTGATTGGCATGTGCGCCTGACATGCGCGTTTGGCGAGTTTGGCATGCTTCTTGGCATGTTTGGCATGCCGATTGGTATGTGTGTCTGGCATGCGTGTTTGGCGGGTTTGGCATGTGCGTCTGGCACGCGCGTTTGGCGGGTTTGGCATGCCGATTGGCATGTGCGCCTGACATGCGCGTTTGGATAGTTTGGCATGCTGCTTGGCACATTGGCGCAGGTTTTGGGAAGCCAACTTAGTATGGAAATCTCTTTTAAGTCTGTGGCGGGTTTGGAGCAACCTAATTGGTCAATGAAAGCAGGGGGACGGCCAAGCATGGGCGTGGCTACCCTTTTAGTGCGGTTTGCGGCTTTAGAGAGACCTGATTGGTCGATGGGAAGTGGGGTCGGCAAGCTAGGGTGTGGCCACACTTTCCAAATGTGTTGTGGCGGATTTAATTTCCTAGTTTGGCTAAGCATAGTTTTTCGACCAACGGGGTCTAAGGTATTGCGCGGGGCGCGAAACCCTGATTTTGCAGATTAGCCGGGTTTATGAGTTTTTTGTAAGTTATCACAATAATTGGCTGGATTTTGTATGCTACTACAAAAATCCTTATCTACGGAATGCAGTGTGCTTTCTTTCTGAGCATTTAGTGCGATGGCCTTAACTTTGGTACTTGGAGGTTCATGCTACTCCGCTACGAGTGAACACAGATCCGTCATGCCATACCGATATTAAGGGTTCTGTCGGGGAACATAGCACAGGAAAGTACTCAGCGAGTCTTGTATTAGCGAGGTGTCGAAATTTACAGAGCGTTTGGGATGGTTGCTACATTCTCCAGTCTGGATAAATTTCATGTAAATATATTGAATGGCTCAATAAATATGCTGGTGGAGAGTTTAGCACTCACGGCACCGTTTCCTTGCAGAGTGACGTCAGATGCAAGGTTTTACGATTTTAACCCTAAGCTAAAAACCACCATCAACATTAAGTCCCCTGCTTAACACGTAACAGTGGCATTTTTGCGGGGTAATCATGAGATGGTGACATACGACAGTAAAATCGAAAGAGCAAGACGGGAAGAAATTGCCACGGAAATTCAATTAACCTTTAGCGGAAGGCATGAGGAATATGTACTCCTTGTGTTGGAAGCTTTGCATAAATTCGGCTTGGTCATAGGGTGTCGGCGTCAGCGCTGCTACTTTGGCTACTGATTGGCAGAGGTGGCACTGCGACTTGGTCCGCGGGACGGGCTCTGGTCGGCTACAGAAAGGTGGATGGCGCTGCTTTGACTGACTAGGTCAATGGCGTTGCTGGCCATGGAAAGGTGAATGGCGCTGCTTTGGCCGGCTAGGAGTGGAGACGATGGCGTTGGTTTTAGCGTTGGATGGGATGCAGACTAATGGCGCTGGCTGTGGAGCGGAGAAGATGGCGTTGGATAGGACTTGGAGTCTTTGGCGTTGATGGCTTGGCTTGGCCGTGAATCCGTTGGCGCTGCTGGCTTGGCTTGGGCGTGAAGCTGTTGGCATTGCTCAGGACGCGCGCTTGGGATGGAAGGATGGCACGGGCTAAGTCATAGAACGGTAGGGACGACTGTTGTCTTGGATGTCAAACCCTAATCATCCCGTATAAGCAAATATCTAATCCAGCTGGTACCACGCGTTTGAAGCCTTAATTCACGGCTGGTAAAAGCGTTTTCCTTCTCAGTCTTCATCGATCCGCTGAATATAAGAGGTGATCTTGAACCCTTCGTCCATACAGATCATCGCAAAATTGCGTCCACCCGCTTCGCAGGTACTATCTTGTGTTTCTTCTCCTAGTTCCCATTTTGTCTTCTTCATCATGTAGGTTTCCGGTGCAGACATGGTAAAACTTTTTTTTGTAGCATATAATGGGATCTTCCAGTGACGATCGTACCTCTGACCCTTCGGAGAGAAATTTTGAAGTCGACATAAACCCAGTTTTCTTCTCATGAGGAGGCATTAGACAAAATTGATTCTCTGTTTCGTGAGGCTGACAAGATTATACAATGCATGTCTCTCGCCCATCTATGCAGAGTGCGGACGTGTGTTCAGACTCTCATGGATTCGATGGGTATGGAGGAAAAGTGGAGACATGATGAAGCATTTCAGCGTGTCGGGAGATCTCAGAATAATGAAGTTTCTCTACAACCCAGTGTTAGGGATGGACGATTCGCCTCTCGGTTGAAACGGCGAAAGACTGAGTCCATAAAAATTTTAGGTGAGAGCCAGTTTAATTACCCTATCCATGATGGCATCGTAATCCTTGACTTTGATATAGACGAACCGGGACATCCTCAAGAAGCTGCTGGAAAAGCTCCCCAGGAAGATGTCGACACGATTTGCGAAACTGGAGAAACTTCTGGAGTGGACTCCGAAACTGCTGTCAGGGACGTTGAAGCGACTGTTTAGGATGTCGTCGAGGCGGACGAGGAGGCGGAGTCAACGTATGTTGGAGCCATTGGAGAAGTCATGGAAACATACGCTAGGACTGCTGTTGAAATAAACGCCGGACAGGATGTGGAAGCTGCTGCTGCCGAAGCGGCTTCTGGATGGGATGCCGAGGTCGATGCTGCTGATGCGGCTTTTGGACGGGATGTTGAAATTGCTGCTTCCGAGGCGGCGTCTGGATGGAACGTTTGCTGCCAGAGAGGGTGTTGGGTAAAGTGCTTAAAAAAGCTCTGATGGAGGCGTTATTGATCCAGGCGTCTTCGTGACGACCAATTTTTTTTCTTTCACCTTTGTTATTTCTTCTCGGCGTATATCCGCTTCTGATATTTCAAAGATTTACTTTCGCTTTCTTGTTTTCATGGCGGAGTTAGGGCTTCACCAAGTAACATTCCGTTGTTCAGCTCTTATGGTTTCACATCTCTGAATGAATCAATAAGACCTTCATACTGAAAAGATCCAAAAAAACCTTAATGCGAAAATAAGTCGCTTGACCCTCCTGGCCATCCAGTAGACGGATAGACGCTGTACACAAGTAATGTGGATGGAATTTGCCTCAAGTACTAGCCGGCCTGCTGCTTTCGTAGCCAATTCCTCCTAATGCTGACATCACCCATAGTAACTCAAAACAGGGGAAATAACAACAATGGTTAAAGGTTCGACCAACCTGTTTCTTGGCTCTCCCTTGTAGTAGCATCAAACATCCCGAAAACCAGAGGAGCGTTAGGTGAGATTTGAAGCCGGATATTTTTGAAGAAGATATATGTTCTGCCGCCTGATGATCATCTTCCTTGCATATTCCCTTCTTCAGTATTTTTGAATTAATTTTTTTTGTGGTGGTTTGGTTTCTCTGGCTTTAAATAGGCGGGTAATGACTCTGTGAGAGTTTGGGTTTAATTGGTATTTTTCCTTTAAGATGGTTTGGGAAAACCTTTTAAGGAAAGACGTCCTTTAATTGAAATCGAAAACTCTACTCATGAATGCAAGTAGTGCAATAATTTTAGAGAAGTTACAAATATTGCATGAAAAGGGAAAATGTCGAAGGAAATGCTGAAAGGGGAATGCTGGAGGTGAAGGTAGCACAACGTTTTAGGTATCGAAGGGTTTGAGCCATCGTGAGTGAATCGTCACACATTCCAATTTATCGGCATTGATGAGATTGCAGTAACCACCCAAGATAACATCTGCCACCAGATATGGCTCATCTTCCTTTTCTTTAGGCGGACCGGGTCCAGTGGCTATCTTCACTGTTATGTTTCCAACTTGAAACTAGGTCGTCTTGACTAGTACATCTCCAATTCGAAACGGGTTTGAGCGTTGCGCAACCACTTGATTTTTGAACTCGTCATCTTTGATTGTGACAACTTCCAATTTTTTGACAAAGCACTTGAAAGGCCCAACATCCCATTCACATCTCCTAATGACTTCTGGGTTGATAATCGGACCGAGTTCCCATGCCTGGCCGAGAGGAGAGGTGAATGGGTGCAGAAAGGGTTGTTTAACCAGACTTACTTGTGTTTGGAATCTGCGGATGAACGTCGACGGGCTTTCTCCAGACAATTGAGTTACATTGGTAAGTTGTTGATATGGCGACATGTAATCTTCAAAGTTGGACGGCTTGTTGGAAATTCTTTTCGGGTATCGACATCGGCAGAGGGGATACTCTTAACTTTGCTTTGTTGCCATGTACCCATGCGCTCCCCATAATCATGTCGTAATTTGAGAGTTTTTTAACAATGTGGAATTTGCCATGTGTTAGAGTGTCTCCCACCTTTATTTCAAGGCTGATGTATCCATATGCGTCCATTGCCTCTCCTTCCAGGTTTTTGACTATGGTTGGGGAACAGGTAACCTCCTGCTTCGAAACTCCTGCATCTCTCAGAGTTTTGATGGTAACGATGTTGAAGCCAGAGTCCGCGTCGGTTAATGTGTTGTCAAGCTTCGCGTCCATCAGATAAACCGTGGTCAGCCGTCCCCAGTTGTATTTTCCAGCACCGCTTCCCGAGAGAGTTTGGGGTTCTGGCATGGTTTCTTCAGTAGGAAAGATCTGCTTACCCTATACAACACGATTAAGGGCTGTGAAGATATCTTGACGTTGTGTCTTGGAGACATAGAGAATTTCGCACACATGTTGCATCATGGATTGCACAGTTTCGTGTACAGAGTCCCCAGAGACCATGCAACTCCTGACTGGAAGTGGATCTCTGTGAACTCTTTTATTTTCCAGTCGAAGCTCCCCTGATTCTATCCTTTATTTGAAGATATGCTTTAGCTTATTGCACTCACTAGTCGGGTGGTGGACAAATCTATGGTAGCGAAAATATTTGGGGTTTGCCATTTCCGCTTCGATTGGTGGGCGCCTGGTAGGAGGTAGCGTGATGGCGTCGTCTTGGATCCACGCTTCCAAGAGTTCAATCACTTCCTCGATTGGGAACGGGAAATCCAAGATATTTTCTCCATCTTCTTGATGTCGCATGGGAGCTTTAGCGGTGGTTTTCCGTGGCGGAACTACCTGTCGTGCCGGCGCTGCGCGCTTGGATTGTTGTTCTGCCGCTGGAGCCTTCTTTTTTCCTCCTTCGTATACCATGCTCACAGAGGAGGGACCAGTTTTGTATTGCTTATTTATGAGGCATCTATTTCCTCGAGTTTCACGTGTGTCCTCACCTCTGGTTGGCATAGTTCTTTCCAACAATGCTGGTGCTGTTGTGGACGACCGTTTCACAGCTTCATGAAGTTTAGAAAATGTTTGGAATCACAGATTTTCTAGTAAGGCGCAGTAGATGGGAATCATGCCATTGATGCAAGAATCCACCAATTGTTGTTCGGTCACGTTTGGGTCATGACAGTCCAGTGCTTGAATTCTGAATATTTTGACAAAATCATTCGGATGTTCGTTGTTTCGTTGGAACATCCTTCCTAGATATGAGAAGATAATTTGCTCAGACACAAAGAAGTACTTCTTGTAGAAAGTCGTAACCATATCAGACCAGTTGGAGATGTTGCCTGGCGTAATGTTGTTGTACCATGTTATGCTCTTCCAGTAAGTGATTTCGAAAATTCCCTCAAACGGAGAACATGATTGTATTCGTGCTCTCCCAAGGACTCCAAGAATCGAGAAACATGTTCACGTGCATTACCGACGCCGTCATACAGAGAGAATTGAGGGAAGGAGTACCCCCTTGGGAGAGGGATTCTTTGTACTTTCGGGGGATACGGGGGTTGATGCTGATGCATGTCCATGGAATCGCTTTCTCGGTTTCGGAGAAGTCATTCCAAATCTTCTCGCGCAACAAAATTGGATGGCTGATTTCTCTCTGCTGGAGTTCCTGGGCGAGTCTCTTCGTCTACAAAGGTGTGCCATGTTGAGGTGCTAGCGCCAGGGGTATTGGAGGTGTTCCTCGTTGGCTCTGGCTGGCATAATTCTTGTGGTAGCCGTTCTGTTAGCGTTTTGAGAAAAACAAGTACCTCATTCTGCGTTGATGTCATGTCCGTTTGGGATCTAGAGGGAACCTCTTGTCTTTCCATCAAATCAGCAATAGTAATACAGGATCGCCTTCCTATGGCTCCTCCAGTTTCTCGTCCTGATGGCGGAGTAGCTGCGGCTCCGGTGACGTTTCGAGGTGTCATACTTGACGAAACATTGGGAGCAGCGGCAGCGGCTCTGGCTCTGGTGATTGGAGGTGTAACACCTGAAGGAGCATTTTCTGCGGCAGAGGTTCTGGCTCTGGTAATCGAAGGCGTAACGCCTGAAGGAACATTCTCCATGTTGTTGGTGTTGATAGGTGGCGTATTAACACCACTGGAAGGGACGTTAACACCGGGAATAATTTGAGCGCCAATGTTCTCAGGGTTTGTTGCTGATCCGGACCTGAGTTCTACCATCTTGAGATCGGGGTTGAAAGATAGAATCGGGAATTGATATATTGATATTGTAACCGAGAGATTAATCTCCCACTGTGGTCGCCAATTGTTTGTGGATGAAAACGATTTCTGTTGATTTTGGTAAATTCATGTGTTTGAATGAGTAACGAGTCTAAACCCTAAACAATGTACTGCACGAAAGTACTTTTGATTCGAGAGATCGATCTGTACAAATCTGGCCTAAACCAAGAAATGGTCGTTCCATACTTGCTTCGATCACAAAGTGAATGAGAAGGGTTGGTCTTAGGGAGGGAAGTGAAGAAAGTGTTGAGACCAGAATCGTCATTCTGGAAGTGTGGGTGTTTTGTGACTTGTATCATAAAATTGGATTGCCTAGCTGAATGAAAAGCTATCATGTGATTTCTGAATGTTGTATTGTTCTCCGGACCAAAAACTTGTTTTTTGGTGGAAATAGGAGAGACCTATTTATACAAGTGGCAACAAAACGTACCCTGGTCTCGTAGGAAGTGGAAATGATTGAGTAGTGGAATAAGGGAGTAACGGATAACGCCTGGAATTGATGTTTCCATAATGAAGTATATGTTTCACCGTTACTTTTTGCCATTACTAACCGCCCCGCTTTATGACACTTTCTTATAACTGGCGTATTGCACGCCGCACGCTGTAAACCGCCAGACCAATACCCTGATGAGTATCCCCCAGTTTGTGACATGTTTCGATGTCTCGAGTGTTCTCTTGGAAAACATGTAGCACTTTGCTACGTGTGGCAAGTTGAAATTGAGAGGCTTGCCGCATGTAAATAGCATGTGATGCTATTAGGATCGTCTTGGCTGGTCGCCTAAAACTTGCCACAAGCTCGTCGGCTTGGTGGCGAACTTTGATGGCTGAGATCGCATCTTATAAAATAAGGGTAGTCGTTGATTGTGGCTACCTTGTGTGGGCGCCTGAAGATGGCGCAGTGGCGTTTTTGGTGCACGCCAGTAGAAATACGGCATGGATGGCATGGCTCGTGCATGCCATTGGAACGGTGGTGCAAGTGGCGCTTGGCGTAGCCATGGCCATTAATTTTAGGCGGCTGGTCGCCTGAAAGTTGCCACAAGTCTGTCAGCTCGGTGGTGAACTTGGAAGGCTGAGATTGCATCTCATGAGGAAGGATAGCCGTTGATTATGGCTACCTTCTGTCGGTGCCTGACAACTTTGTCTAAATTAGGGTTTAGCATGCCGAAACCCTAATTAGCGTATAAGGCATGCCGTTTGGCATGTGCGCCTAGCATGCAAGTTTGGCAAGTTAGGCATGCCGATTGGCATGTGCGTCTGGCATGCGCGTTTGGCATGCTGCTTGGCATGTTTGGCATGCCGATTGGCATGTGCGTCTGCCACGCGTGTTTGGCGGGTTTGGCATGCTTCTCGGCACGTTTGGCATGCCGATCAGCATGTGCGCCTGGCAAGCGCGTTTGGCGAATTTGGCATGCTTCTTGGCATGTTTGGCATGCCGATTAGTATGTGCGTCTGGCATGCGCGTTTGGCGGGTTTGACATGCTTCTTGGCATGCTTGGCATGACAATTGGCATGTGCGTCTGGAGGGTTTGCCATGCTGATTGGCATGTGCGCCTGGCATGCGGGTTTGGCATGTCGATTGGCATGTTGGCGCGGGTTTTGGGAAGCCAACTTAGTATGGAAATCTCTTTTAAGGGTGCAGCGGGTTTGAAGCAACCTAATTGGTCAATGAAAGCAGGGGGCCGGCAAAGCATGAGCCTGGATACCTTTTTAGTGCGTGTGGCGGCTTTAGAGAGACCTGATTAGTCGATGGGAAGTGGGGCCGGCAAGCTAGGGTGTGGCCACACTTTCCAGTGCGCTGTGGCGGATTTAATTGCCTAGTTTGGCTAAGCATAGTTTTTCGACCAACGGGGTCTAGTGTATTGCGCGGGGCGCGAAAACCCTGGTTTTGCAAATTAGTCTGGTTTATGAGTTTTTTGTAAGTTATCACAATAATTGGCTGGATTTTGTATGCTGCCACAAAAATCCTTATCTACAGAATGCAGTGTGCTTTCCGTCTGAGCATTTCGTGCGATGGCCTTAACTTTGGTACTTGGAGGTTCATGCTACTCCGCTGCGAGTGAACACAAATCCGTCATGCCATACCGATATTAAGGGTTCTGCCGGGGAACATAGCACAAGAAAGTACTCAGTGAGTCTTGTATTGGTGAGGTGCTGAAATTTACAGAGCGTTTGGGATGGTTGCTACATTCGCAAGTCTGGATAAATTTCATGTAAATATATTGAATGGCTCAATAAATATGCTGGTGGAGAGGTTAGCACTCACGACACTGTTTCCATGCAGAGTGACATCAGATGCAAGGTTTTACGATTTTAACCCTAAGCTAAAAACCACCATGAACAACACTAATGTGCGAACGCATATATAGATGGTAATCTCAACTCTACATTTCAATCATTAAAACATTCTTCTGTAATGTTATAACAATCGTTATTCACGACTATCGTCATCAAAGCTATTTTCAAGATTGAAACGTCATCATGACTTTCGTCACGGGTAAAGATGAAAATGGTTAAAGCAAAAGCTTACCAACACATATTTCGAGAAAAAGCTGGCGAGTAAACTCGGCTCGAAATAGCAAATGTGTATGTATGAAAACTATCATACTTAAACGACTTTGTCTTAAGAGTAGGAGATAGAATATACTTTTGAGTGATAGATAAGTTCAAGTCTCCACATACCTTTTAGTCGGATGAAGTTCCACCGGTTCCTCGAGTAGTTCTTCGTCTTCGTAAGATGATCTCCATGGAGTCTGGAGCTTCAACTACACTTGACTATTCTAGACCGAGACTTAGTCATAAGTAATCTATAAATCAAGACATATAGTTTTGATCACTAATATTGACAAACATGCCCGAGATAGCAATGCATGCGAGTTCGACCGAGAAATGCTCTAACACTAATAAATATGTATTTTTGCATTGATAAACATTTTAATAAAAATTATATCAATAGAAATTAGTGATTAGTAGTGGAAGAAGTGGTGGCTGGTAGAAGTGGCGGTGGTGGAGGCGATAATACCAGTGATGGTGGAAAAAATAATGCTGATGGGTGGTTTTATGGTGGTGATCTTGGTGAATATTCGTGGACATTATTAGTTCTGTATACTTACAACACATGCAACATTGTATCGTGAAAGATGCAGTTGGTCATCACGATAAAAAAAATTAGTGGTTATGAGTAAAAAATATAATGGAATAAATGATTTTGACATCTTATAAAACCTACCCATAAATGAAATCTTATAAAACCTACCCATAAATGAAATCTTATAAAACCTACGCATCATAGTTTGGAAAACTTAGGCAAGATAAAGGATGCACATGATTCATCCTTGGAAAGCTAAATCTACGGCTGTAAAACCTTCAGTAATAAATGTTCTATTAATATTTCATAATAAATATTTTTTAAATTAATTAAATAAATTTATTTTGTATTAAATCAGTATAATGGTGGTTGTGATTGTGGGTGGGGGTGGTGGATCGGTGGTGGGGATAATGGTGGTGGGTGTTGGTGAGAATGATGGAGTGATGACGCTAATGGTGGTGGTGTGGAAGAAGTAGTGGTAGTAGGATGAGAAAGGTGTCCTAAGGTAGATAAATTATTTAGTTACCCTTGGTCTTTTTTTTAAAAAAAAATAAATTGATATTAGTTTTTAAATTTATTCTAGGAAGAAAACAAATCAATAGTTGTGGTTTTAAGATTTGTCGGGTCCGGGTAGGAAAGAAGAACCTATAAAATTTTTTTGACCATATACGCGAATCAATTGTAATTGATTTACAACATGTTTGTTTTTTCCTCTCTATAGGTAGAGGTTCTACGTAGATGTTTACCTCTATCTCTATGTAAAAATCGTTATATAGTGTTTCTTAAATTTATACCTCCATCCAATAACTCTATATTTAGATTTTAAGTGTAATAAATAATTTTTATTTCCCATTTCACCTTTAAAAAATATTCAAATTCCACCCATTCCCAAATTCAACGAATAATCTCTTGGGCATTTTGTCAAACATTTTACATTCCGAAATTTTGGATACCGAAATTTAAACATCATAGTATTGTACCGTTATTCACGATTAGATAGCAAAAGAAAAACATCAAAACCAGACCAAAATCCAAAGTTAGGACATAACAAACACAAATTATTGAACCCAAATTCTTAACAAATTCATAAAATTAAAATTATGAAGATAAATTACCGGAACAAAGTGAAGAATAAAAAATAAACAAATATCTTACATATATAAGAGAGATCAATGAAAGCTTTGTGCTACTCTTAACGGACACCGAAAGAAATTTCTAGGGAAGACGCTGCAGCAGAAAACGAAAGAGCCAAAGGGAAACATAATTTAGAAAACTTATATGAGTTCGAGGATAAACTTGACATTTTAATACAAGATAGAGGTTAGGTACCAAAGATAGCACCAACCGGGTGCTATTTAAAATCCTCCATTCTGGTAGTGATTTGGCTTTATATAAAATCCTCTATTTTGGTAGTGGAAAAAACAAACACCAATAAAAGTGGAGCTCGTCACTAGATAGAGGAAGATAGTGTTTTTCCTCTAGATAGAGTAAAAAACAAACATGTTGTTAGTTTATCATATCTCTCTCTATTCCCACTTTTTTGTCATGATTTTTGTTTCTTCCATTTCTCCTCGGCTTCATGTGAGTATGCATGCTTGAAAAACAGTTCATGGTAATAGGTAAAGAGAGAAGATAAGAAACGAAATGGATCAAGAATTACCGATTATAAAACTTTAGGAAAATGAATAAACACAAATTTATGTAAATTTGGAATAGTTTATATCACCAAAGAGAGAAAAGTAATTCTTGAAGCTATAACAGATTTTATAAGATTAACCTGATTTATTTTGAAGTAATTTTGTGTTTTCAGTTTTGTTACAAATTTGGTGAACGACCTTTGATCATTTATTTGTTTTCGAAATAGAGACACTACTTTGTTTTGAAGAAGTGAATGAAGTAGCGCTCTACTACCCATAGGCCCATAAGATTTTGAGGAGCTGGTTAACGATTAACTATGTTTTATCTAAGGATTATATGACTTACATACCTAATATTAAAAGATGTGAGGCCAAGGATATGTTATTAGCCAACACCTCAAAAACAATTAGACTTAAATCGACTGGATCAATTTTTCGCAAACAGTTATGATATATATGAACCGATGGATATGTTTGAAATACATATCCTTTCCCGTGCCGTTACGGCACGGATTATTCCCTAGTATATTCATTAAAAAAATCATATTAGATCAATATATACACAGAACTAGTCATAAAAACCCAAGGTAACCAAACTTGTGGTACAAAAACCCCATTCAAATGTTGGGATCCATTAAAACTTCATCTTAAACAAAATTGATACAAAAACCCCAAATTTTAAAATTTGTTTCATCAAATTTTATGATGAAACCAAAATTGGTTTCATCAAATTCTTTGGGGTTTTTGTGTTACTTTTGTTTTGATGGGGTTTTTGTGTTACTTTTGTTTTGATGAGGTTTTTGTGGATGGATAGTGACACCTTTGGGGTTATAACTCGCGGACCGATATATACATGATTATATATCTATATGTATTAATTTTCCATTATCCCAGTTTCACCTCAGGCTCCCACTTTAGACCACTTCATCTTCTCATGTACCAACCATTACAAAGCTTTATCTCCTCTCCAATATACTCGAGTTACAACTCCTTTGATTCTCTAAAATTCTCTTTTTCCCATGCTATCTCTAGAATTTAAATATACGGTGGTTACATCTCAATGATCTCATCCTAAATGTCAAATGCATGATATATAATCTCGTCGTATATTAAATTGAATGGTTAACTATGATTAAGATTATCAGAATAAGAAAGCTTCTCACGACAAAAAATAGGAGACAGCTGGGTAAAACGTTGGTAAAAAAGCAAGTGGGTTGGAGATGAGATTTTTTATTTTCTTATATTTAGAAAAATTGGTTGTTAGGTAGGATAAAGGATGTCTTTCCCCAATGCCACATGTGAAGCTGACCACATGACTATTGGAGAAGATCGAAGAATTCATTGATCCTTTAAACACTTATGTGTGTGAACTATTATTAATATATTAGGTATTTAAATAAACATCAAATAACTTTTAGTTTTTTGGCTAATTAGCCAAACCGAACAGTCATTGTACACGGTTCAATAACCGAACCTATGCGTATCGTCTTCTATTGTAGTTTGAAGACATAATTTGTTTGCTTGATTCTCAAGTTATCTTAGATTGAATTGTAAGCTAACCCTGGTCTTTGAAAACTATAAATAGAGCATCTTTGTCAACTGGGAAATTCAATCTCTAACACCTTGTGTCCTAGTTGATTATAGAGTCGCCTCTATTGACCTTTTAGGTTTACGAATAAAAAGACTTCACTTGGGGAATCGTGAAGCTAGGTCCGACTATCTTTACCTTGATAGTTCATATATCTTGATCTTGATTTTCTGTTATTGAGGTTTTTGTAATCTCTTTCAGGAAAGATAGATAGTAATCACAAAGTTCGTGTATCCAAAAACTTAACTTAGTTGATATTTCGATGATTGTTCTTGAGAGGTGGTTAAGAATCTAGGCTGCTTTTCGGGAGTTGTAAGTTCCGGATTTTTGAGGTTTGCTAGCTTGTCTAATGCAAACAGGTTTCCACACCTTGATCTTTGATCTAAACAGAAATCAAATATGCTTATTTGTTTGAGGAAAATTGGTATCAAAAGTCTTTACTTCGGCTGAAGCAACTCTTAGGCTATAAAGGACGTCAGCTAAGGGAATCAATTACGTAGAACCTTGCTAGGTTCAAGATATGTAAGGAGCGATCGTAACTGAATCGCTTGGAGGGTGAATTCGGTCTCAACTACATTCCAGTCTAAAGTCTGATAGTAGGCTAGTGTCTGTAGTGGCTTAATACCATGTGATGTTCAATCTGGGTGAGGTCCTAGGTTTTTATGCTATTGTGGTTTCCTCGTTAACAAAAATCTTATGCGTGTGTTTTTTTACTCTACCGCATCTTTTGATTGTTTAATTACTACATACGTTCATACTCCTATCAAAAATAAAGAGTTGGGTGTATTTGGTAAAACCCTGCGTTTTCAACCTCCAAATCTCGCAGTGCTTCTAGCCATCTGTTTATGGGTGAAAACTGTTTCTGCTGGTTTTGGTAAATTTAGGGTGTGTATGTATGAATGAGAAACGAATCTAAACCCTAAACAAATGCACTGCACGGGAGTACTTTTAGATTCGAGAGATCAATATGTACAATTCTGGCCTAAACCAAGAAATGACCGTTCCAGACTTGTTTCGGTCACAAAGTGAAGGAGATGGGGTTGATCTTAGGGAGGGAAGCGAAGAAGGTATTGAGATTATGAAGGTATTGGTTGTTTATGAATTGTATCAGAATGTTGAATTGGCTTGCATAATGTAAGCTATCAGTTCTGGGTGTTTTCTGGATACTATGATACAACACTTGGTTTTCTGTGTTGTTTGAAAATAGGTCGAAGAACCTATTTATACAAGTCATTTGAGAAAAATCCTCATCTCGTAGGAAGTGGAGGAAGTTGAATGATGGAGTAGTGGGCTCGTGTAGGTGATTGTCACATGATCACGCCTTTGCCCACTTCCCTCATCATCATTAACCGTCCATCTTTCCTGACACGTTCTCGTAATGGGAGCGTTGCACGCCGCACGCTGTAAATCGCCAGACCAATACCCCAGTAAGTGTCCCCCAGTTTGTGACGTGTTTAATGTCTCGAATGAGAGGGTCAAGTCGTGGGACCCGCCGCAAGAAATAGCATACGGTGCTATTAGGTTAAATAACTAAGTTATTTATGGAATTGATATTCATGAAATATTGTGCATGCTCGATGCATGTAATGCATCGCTTTTAAGCAAGAAGCTCAAAACAATCGATATACACGAAGCATCGTTGTTTTAAAGCTTGATTGAATAAGTCGCGGATTAAGCGTCTTAAAATAGCATCACGTCCAACCATCTTCAAGTGATCGTTTAGAGTTCGCGTGGGCGGGCCATCATCTGGTCGATCACTCCTTGTGGTAGAGTGGCGGACGGTGATCATTAAAGCGTTTCATTGATCGCCTAATTTTTAATCCAAGCCGTCCGACCAAGCTGGAAAAGTTGGACGGACGAGATGATTTACGACACATGTTTGATGTCGTTGAAGGAATTTAGGGTTTTTTAGAGATGCGCAAACATCCCCTCTTTGGATGATCGAATCCAAGCATTGGTGCTAATCTCGAATGAACCGACCAGGCATGCGTGGAGTCGGCCCGCTGGCGTGCATGTCTACACCTCTCGGTCCCTCAAAGATTCGATCTAGGCCACTCAACTTGACCGGCAAAGATGAGTGGTCGTGATCGATTTGCGGCAGAAATATATTGCCGCAAAGGGTTTAAAAGTCGTGTGGCATGCCACCTTTGGGCGTGCGTTTCGAGGCGCCGAGTCCTAGTCTGCATAGGTCGGCCAGTCACACGCAAAGGTGGGCCCATGGTGATCATGTTGACATCCTTGGGACCTCTTGAGTCTATATCTACACCGTCCGTTTAGGCTGGTGAAGATGGATGGTCACGATCAATTTACTACAGATGTGTGTTGCCGCAAACCTAAATTAGGGTTTTGAAACAACCACGCCCACGCGACTTTGACCAAGCGGTTTGGCACGCTGTTGGCCTCCTTTGAGGAGATCGATCACGTGGGGCCAATGTTGGGCTGACGGTGAACACATGTGCACCTTCCTGATGGTCCTAAATGCGATCCAAGGCATCCAAATAGGCTGGCTAAGTTGGGTGGTCGTGATCGATTTAAGACGCTAGTGTATTTTCGCGACCCAATTTAGGGTTTGGAAACATCACGCTTTCCATGGTTTGGGCGATCGTTTCACTGCTCAATGGTCCCACCATGGGCAAGTCGTTCGAGCAAGGAGGAAGTGGGCCCGGCGGTATGCATGTCAGCGTTTCCCCAATTGCTCATGGATCATCTAACCCGTCCAAGCAAGCAGGCGAAGTTGGACGGTTGCGATGATTTTGAGACTGTCTTGGACAGTTCAAGCTCATTCGAGCTTCTCCCAAACAGCGCGGCCACCCTACTTAGGGTTGGCGTTTGACGGCGCTAGGAGATGTATGGTGATGTTCGACCAGCTAGGGCATAAGTGGGCCCGCCGGTGGTCATCACGATAATTGCCTATTCCTGCCAAGATTTGGCTAGGCTTGTTAAATTGCGCGGCCAACTTGTGTGGCCATGATCGTTTCTGAGACTGATATGGACAATCTAGATTTTTCTTAAGGAATTTAAACATGTTCGATCGAGCTGTCTTTAATTAAAAGCGCGTCGATTCGAAATTCTCTTTGTCAGAGAGTGATGTAGCATGTGTGGGTATTTTAGGCGTATCTCAATATTGACACTTCGGGAGATTCATGCTACTCTGCTGAGAGTGAACATTTAATCGTCATGTCATGCTAATGATCAGAGTTCAGCTGAGAACATAGCACGAAAAATACTAGGCAAATCATGCATTAATTGATAATGCTAACAAAATTCACAGAATATTTGGGATTGTTGTTGCATGCACCATTCTGGGTGAATTTCATGTATATATTGAATTGCTTCAAATAAATAAAGCGAATAGGTTTTCTGCACTCATCGCTTATCAAACGGCTTTACCCTTTGCAGGATGTCAGCACATTAAATTTGGTTTTACAATTTTAGCCCTGAACTAAAATCCACCATCAACACCATCCTACTCGACTACCAGCGCTCGAGTTGGGAAAAAAAATGAACCGAGCAACCATAAAATAAAAACCTTGGAATTCGCGGTAGGTTCAGTTATACCCAAATCAGAAATGCCTCACCCGTGTAATTTGTTGATCAAAAATACCTTTACACCGAAATTAGGCCATTTATGAAGTTCTAGTGCTTCGTCCTTGTTGTTACATTTAAGTAAAACGAAAGTTCATTTTTGTATCTGTCTTCTGCCAACAAGCTTTCTTCGTTCAAATGAAACATCATGGCCCACCCCGCAAGGTATCCCAAGTAGAAAATACAAATATGATGGTGTTATTCCTGTTAAAACATTAAAATTATTAATTTCATTTACATCTTTGTAGGTCGCATTAAAACTATAAATCACAATATTTAACATGCTTATGTTGAAGTCTGTAAAATGAAACATATCCGTAATATACCACAAATGTTCCACCAATACACACCTCAATTCGGGATAATGTTTCGTCGCATCAATATGGTACAAAGTAAACTAAGTAAATATATCAACAATAATCTTAACACCAGAAGGTAGCTCTGTTTAAACTTAGTTAACTTCGTACCAACCACCTCTAGGTCTTTGAGTTGCAGTATCTAACTCAAATTCTGTAAACAAATGACCTTGAGCTCTTGCCAATTCTAGACAAGAAATTAGATCGTGATTTTTCTCTTTATCAAAACTTGAATGTGTAATCGGTATAGGTTGACTATGTTTATTCAGAGGTGATTTTTGAGTCTTGTATTACTAACCTCGATTAGAAGGATGATGTCTTCGTTGATGTCGATACGTCTTCAGAATTTCCAGGTCTTCAGAGTAATACTTGTATGTCTCAACATTTCTAGACTTCCTAGTCTAACCTAATGAAGTTGGCTCTAGTAATCTAATTAAGCAATTTTGAGTTTTTGATACTAAAATATGACAACCAACCTTGACATACCAACGCTTGGAGAGTTCAACTGAGCAACGCTCTAACAGTGCGTTATCGAGATAAATGTACAACTTGGCTAAGATAGCGGACCCCAAATCATAAGTGGAGGCAACCTCCATATCTCGCAGCGCCTTTAGCCATCCTACTCAACTACCAATGCTTGAGTTGGCGAAAAAAACACGAACTGAGCAACCATAAAATAAAAAACTTGGCATCAGCGGCATGGTCAGTTATACCCGAATTAAAAATGCCTCACCCGTGTAATTTTTTGATCAAAATACCTTTAAACCGGAATTAGGAATTCCACCACTTATTGAGTTCTCGTGCTTTGCCTTATGGTAAAGTACACTGAAACTTCATCTTTATATCTATCTTCTGCCAACAACCTTAATTATTTAAAGAGAGCATCATCTCCCACGCTGCAAGTGAAATGACCAGGGTACCAAGTACACCACAATGTTTTTGATATCAACCTATAAGTCTTATACCTTGCGCGATCTAATATAGACAGAAATTATCAAAAAGCTAGCAACCATAAGGTGTACACTTGGTATATAGTTTCTAGTTTGAAACCGAACCTTAACTATAAGGATCAACCCAAGTGTTTGGGATTAATGTACAAGTGCAATTACTTTAATTATAACTTAAACAAATTATAATGCGGAAAGTAAAGTAAAAGCACACAACAAAATTTGTTGACGAAGAAACCGCAAAAGAAAAAAAAAACCTGGGACCTAGTTCAGTTTTAAATATTCTCAGAATTAAGCCACTAGCTATACAAAGACACTACCAACTTCGTATAGTTAAGATCAAGTAAACTACCCCTAACTACCTAGTTTCCCCAGTATCCTTGCGCCTACAACCAATCTGGCCAACACATGTGAATCCTAAGATCGAGTCCACTATCTTAAATTGCTTCAGCCTCTCTGAAGACTTTAGCATTCAACCCTTCCGATCGTCTTCCAAATAATAAATGAATATGTTTGGTAACCACTCCCGTATCTCATGAAACCAATCAGATATATATAAGTTGAGTGTGACAAAGGCTTTTTTGTTTAAAATCAATTAAACTTCTTTGTCGGGTTTAGACTTTCCAAAGAAGTTAACAAGTTAACCAGATCGAGCCAAACAGAACTACCATATTCGAATACTGAAGAAAACCACCAAATGATAGCTTGTCGATCTAAATATGACTAGCAATAGCAAGTCTATCAAAAGATAAACTAGATTTAGTCGGATCTCAGCCGATCAAGTTTTTGCACGAAGGAAATCACAAAGATACGTAGCCAATAAGAAAAATCTTCTTGTCTTCAAATCTTCAACAGTTTTCTGTACCTACACAATAGCAAACTTGATTCCAACTTATGATCGATCAGGCACATAACAAAGTCTGTTAACAATGGATGATCAAAAGTCAACGTCAGATCTAAAGACATATTTGAACCACCACTAATCTCTTGATATAGTTTGAGTTTCCTTATGTCAAAAGAGAAGGCTCACTCTTCCCACAAAGATATGATGTTTAAGCATCAGTTCAATATAGAACTCCCCCCTGTGAGTTGTTATTTCCTACAAGATAAAAGAATAACAAACAAGACAACCTTTATTAGAGAAAGGTCGTCAAAGTCTTAGTTTTTATGCTGCCAATGTAAAAGTATAAAATCGAAACTCATGTACTACATTAAAGAATTTATGAAACATAAACCGATAATAGTATGATCATGACTTCACACATGAGTTTAATCAATATCCACTTATGATCGTTCGATAAAGCATCCCACATGGTTAGACCTGCTTACATCAAAGAGTCACAACATCATAAGAGATATACATAATATGAGATTGCAAATATCAAGGTTTGTGAAAACCGAAACAATATCTCATAAACCGAAAGCAAATCAAAAGAAATAATCATTCAGATCAAGCAGTGTAGTCGTAACTATCAAAAGAATGACACAAAGGATTTAAAATAAAAACTTAATCATCCATATTATTGATAATTTGTTAAATAGACACTGGAGATCAATACAAGGTTTATCCTGAGGCAGTTTTCTATTTTCTTGTCGCCTAATATTTTGAGATTGAGACATTCTATCGAGCAAAAATTTAGAGATGTTGAATAAGCATTAATATGATTTTTAGTGGAGAAATTTTCTACCTAAGGTTGAGCTTGTTGCGAGTAGAGAAGTTATATGAGCGTATTGTTTATATGGCTTGGAAATGTAACTATTTTTTAACCATCGAGAAATAGCCATTTTGACACAATTCCCTATAGATAAACTTTATTCCTACTGCCCACACTTTTTTTTTTCCGAAGTAGAAGGTTATACTAAGAAAAACTTTACAAACGTAAAGGGAAATTATACAAGCATCAGAGAATCCCAGTTACTCCAGATGAGACTGGGATTAGAAAACTTAAAAAGTGTCCAAGTCACACGACCACAAAACAACAATATATTTAACATGATCAATGACTTCTGCCACACATTTCTTCCTTGCCCCAAATACTCTGCCATTTCTTTCGTTCCATAAGTTCCAGCAGATAGCATAATGGATTAGCTTCCATACTTCTCTTCCTTTACCTTGTAGAACGTTGGTCTTCCAAGCATCAAACAGCTGAAGTAACGTACCCGACAATGGCCATGAAATTTTACAGGATTTAATAAAGTAATCCCAGACTTCAAAAGAGAAAGAACAGTGAATAAACATGTGATCTGAAGTCTCTCTGACAGAGTTACAAAAAACACATTAATCACTTTCAATATTAACACCTCTATGAGAGAGCATGTTTCTTGTTGGGAGGGAATTATGAAAGCTAGCCCAAAGAATGAAACTAACCTTGTGTGGAATGTTAGGTTTGCAAAGATGATTTTCGAAAGTGCAAGAATCAAACTCGCCAACAAGCTCTTCATAACACCTTTGAGTACTGAAGTTATTAAATATAGACACCTCATCTTCTTCCTCCACCAACACTGGAATAACAAGATCCCTTCTAGAAAGATGTCATTCCAATTGTTCATTAGCATTTAACGGCTTCTTGAAAGAACATGTCCAACGTCTCAGCAATTGTCGCATCCTTCTCTTTAACAGCTTTAAAAATTACATGAAACAGATATTGTAAGCAATCCCAGTCCAGCCAACTATTCTTCAAAAATCTAATGCCTTTACCATTCCTAACTGTAAAAGTAGAGAACTTTGAATGCAAAAAGCCGCAAACACCATCAGCATACCATTTATTCAGATTCTAATTTCAAGTTTTACAACAAAAAAAAAAAAAGAAGAAGAAGTTCAACATGCACAACTAAAATAATTCAAATGTGCCATGAGCTTTACAAGTAATAAGATACATATTCTGTTCCCTATTTATGCCCCCACCCCTTGTTCCTGCCATTAAATTTTGGCTGTAAAGACATCCCAAGGACAAAAACTGTAAACAGAAGACTAGATTTTTTACTCATTTATTATCATCCATGTGCCAAGAGTTCAGGCCCATTCTGCAGAATTCATGATTCGTACTGATTTTGCTACCGTCCAGTACATCGTAATTCTGATGACACTGTTCTATTGTGTGGTCTTCCGGGAGGACATCAACCAACAATCCGTAGCCTTTGATTGCAGTGCATTCATCACATCCTGACATGCACCTTAAACTGGTCAAAAGTCAAACGTTGGTGAAACCAAGTAAATCGGTGGCTGTGACACACTGAGTGCACTCAGTTGGTAACCATGTGCAGTAGACTTCACAAGAAAGACTGTTAGCAATGGCATTGGGAAGGTTAATTGTTTTATTTTAGTAGTACTAATTAACTTTCCAACTCTTCCCAGACAGTCTTGTTAGAGGAGACTCATTTATTTATCTAAGATCTACACTATTTAAAGCTATCTTGATTTGGAGTGCTAGTTATACAAATGCCAAATCAGTTCCTTTCTGGATGCTATCGCACGTTTTGCAGCCAAGCTTCCGGTGGATTCTAAATATAAACCAGTAGTTAGTTAATTTATTCAGTTTTAACTTTTTCATAGTATTTTATTTTTATCGCCAAAAGTTCACACATTGAATGGTGTGTAACCTAATAATGTGTTTGGACATCAGAAGTAGGAGTGTTTTTGCTTTTCCAAAAAGAAAAGTCAGAAACAAAACTATTTTGCTTTACAAAAATTAGAATTTTCATTTTAGAATTCGATATTCAAAATGACTTCTTATTTTTCGACTTCTAAAAATCGAAAAATAACTTCTGAATACATATCCAAACAAGTTATAAATATTCTTTGGTTTGATTATCATCGTTCGTCATTATCGGTAGAAATCTAAATTGGTTTATGATGTACCACGTAATGAAAGCCAAATTTTGGTGTAAAAGAAACAAAATTTTAGACTAAATAATACAAGTTAGTTTGAGATGACTTTCAAAACAAAAAGTGCTCCTTGTATTAGAACTAGTCTGAAAAGTCAGGATGAAATTGTTTTTCGAAACTAATATTTTTGTACCGATAAAAAGATATTTATGTGAAACAAGACAATATCAAAATGAACTTTGTGATTTTTTTTTTCTTTGTTTCCGACTTCGAGAATTATTTATGCTATTCATTGGCAAAGGCCTAATTAAAAACTCACAAGCATTGCTAAGTTCTTTTGAAAATTATTTGTTTCTAGCCGATATCATTGTAGTACAGTCATTGGGTGATGATACAAATGATCTGACTTCGAAATTCGCGAGCACCAAATTCTTTACCTGTCCAAAAAGTTCACCGATAAAAAAAAAGAAAAATATTTGCTTGCAATGGGTCCATAATCATGTAACCGAGCCAACTCAGCCGATCCAAAACCGATTCAACTCGTCATCCGAATCACCCTAATAAATAAGGTAATAATTTCCTTTCTTTTTGGTATCAAAACGTTACCAGGGGGTTAGTCCACGAGTGAGTTGGAGGGAGTTTAATGTATTTTGAATCTTGGGGATTTTGAGGGAGTGTAAGAGAGTATAGGGAGTTTGAGAGAGTTTGGTGTGTTGAGTGTAGGGAGTTTGAGAGACTCTCCCAAAATCTCTACTTTTTTGAGAGATTTGGAGTGAGGCAAAAATACACTATAAACTCCGTAGAACTCCCCAAAAAAAACAAACTCCCTATCATTCTAATTTTTACCACTAACAAGGAGTTTAAGAGTTTTTTTCAAACTCTCCCACGACTAACGGGATTTTTTAGGGAGTTGAGGAGACTCTTCTAAACTCTCCCACGACTAACAGGGATTTTGAGAGACTCACTCGAACTCCCTCACGACTAATGAGAAAAAACACAACTAGTAAAATCCCAGAAAAGGCAATCGGAAACGTCCAATAAAATTACCAATCACCCGGATATAGTAAAAAACAATCTATTTTTTCGGCAGCACACGTGTGTGCCAACAAATCGCCAGACAAACAAAAGCAATAAAAAGAAAGAAAGAAGCGCGAGCAGGTGAAACCGTGAAAATACGCACAAACAAATCAAATACACGGTCAGCGAGAAGTAGACTGGACTTTTTATTTTTATTTTTACTCCGAAGAAGAAAGAAAAAGAAGAACCCTAGCTACTTATTAATACCATTTCTCTCTCTCTTGAAAAACTCAATAGAGTGTTGAGGGAGAGAGAAAAAGTTTCTTTCTCTCTGTTTTACAGCAGCAGCCATTGGCAGCAGCAGCAGAAAATAATCATCAAAATCGTTTTTAGATCTTTTTTTTTATTTATTTTGTTTTTGTTTTTAGGGTTTTAGTTATTTGTATTTTCTGAGAAGAAAATGGATCTTCCCAGTTTAGCCGTCATACTTCAAGCGGCTCTTACTCCTGATACTGAACAAAGAAAAGCTGCTGAAGAAAGTCTTAAGCAGGTACTGGTTACTACTCATTAAACCCTTACTCATTCATTCATTCATTCATTCGATATTTATGATAATCTTTTTTTTAGGGGTTTTTTGATTGATTCAGCTGATGTCTTATTGAACTGCCTCTTGTTGTGGTTTTTGAATGATTTCTCTATTTATTGATGATTTCTTTATTTATTAGAGGTTTTGATCAAGGGTTTTGGTAGAGATTTTGTTCTTCTATTGATTGATTCAGTTTTAGTTAGATTTGATTGAGTAATGTTTGGTTTTCTTATTCAGAAGAAACCCTATCTTGGAAGGATTTTTGGGGATGCGTATTGGATTTTTTTGTACCCCAGTAGTTTGCTAGTGTTGGTTGACCTAGATTTTTGGTAATCTAATTTGTGTTTTTTTGTTTTGTTTTTGGTATTGAGTACAGTTACAGTACACTCCACAGCATTTGGTGAGGTTGTTGCAGATTATTGTAGATGGAGGTTGTGATATGGCTATTAGGCAATTTGCCAGTATTCATTTCAAGAACTTTGTTGCCAAAAACTGGTCGCCCATTGATCCTGGTTTGTCAACTTTCTTTCCGCCCTTCATGTGTGATTTAGTTTGGTTAATTTCTGGGGTTAAGTGATTTGTTTTGGTAATGTAGATGAGCAGCAGAAAGTATTGCCGACTGATAAAGAATTGGTGAGGCAGCACATTCTTACATATATCACACAAGTGCCGCCACTATTGAGGTATACTAGTTGAAGTTTTATCCCTTTTATTTGTCATTGATATGGTTTTGTTGAGTGTCTAGAAAGATTTGTCTTCTGTTGCTTCTCAGTTCATTGTGTAAGAGAGGAGGCACTTATGACAGGAATTTGATTGGAGTAGTAACCTAGTTTTCTATTTTTGATTTTTTTTTCTTTTAATCTTCTTAAACTGTGTTTTGAGTCTTTTTCGATGAAAGTCTAGGACACAGGTTTTGATATGGTTATTTTACTACAATTTTAGATACATACATACATACATAAAACAAGGGATAATCAGTTAAGTGTCTGATCTATGAAAGCCTAAAGAAGTGAATAAGTTACTTGGAACAGCATTGGGTGTCTTTCAATTTGTTCCTGATTCTTCTTTGGTCGAAGAAAAATGTTTATCATACTCTCCACGTCGTGTAATGTTATGAATCAGGGTTACTGATTGGTTTGGTTGTTGCTACCATATTTTGACATGGATTTTGATGTTTATCTCACATCACGCAGAGCACAGCTTGGTGAGTGCCTCAAAACCATAATTCACGCTGATTACCCTGAGCAGTGGCCAAGCCTTCTCCAATGGGTGAAACATAATCTACAAGGTCAACAAGTTTACGGGGCATTATTTGTGTTGAGAATCCTTTCCAGGAAATACGAGTAAGAACTGTGCTTTGGCTATCGATATTTAATTTACATGGTTGTGTCAGATAAGAACAATCATTTTTTTTCTTAATTTTTATTAGACCACTTATGTATGTTCTCAAAGTTCTTTACTTGTGTTTTTTAAGTAAAACTATGTTCTCTTTTTAAGGTTCAAGTCGGATGAAGAGCGGACACCTGTTTACCTCATTGTTGAGGAGACATTTCCATATCTCCTTAATATATTTAGCAGACTGGTTCAGATTGTCAACCCTCCTCTTGAGATTGCAGACTTGATCAAACTTATCTGCAAAATATTCTGGTCATCCATATATGTATGTTCTTAAACTTCTTTACATTGTGAGCTGTAGTGGTTTCTATAGTTGTCACTTTAAGGATACAACATTCTAATCAGTGTATGATTCTTGCATTTTCAGTTGGAGATTCCGAAGCAACTTTTTGATCCAAATGTTTTCAATGCATGGATGGTTCTATTCCTTACCATATTGGAAAGACCTGTTCCTGTAGAAGGCCAGCCTGTTGACCCAGATCAAAGAAAAGTTTGGGGATGGTGGAAAGTTAAAAAATGGACAGTGCACATTTTGAATCGATTGTACACTCGGTGAGTTGGTGGCTTCGGTATTTAGATGCATACAGCTTCATTTTTTCTTTGTCGTTCAAGTATTATAACCATTTAAATGTTGTATCAATAGGTTTGGGGATCTAAAGCTTCAAAAGCCCGAAAACAAAGCTTTTGCTCAAATATTTCAGAAGAATTATGCTGGGAAGATTTTGGAATGCCACTTGAACTTGTTGAATGTGATTCGTGTTGGTGGTTATCTACCAGATAGAGTTATCAACCTTATTCTTCAATATTTGAGTAACAGGTCTGTTTTTCAAATCATACGATGTTCCCATTCATGATTGCTTTGTGTCAGATTATGTGTGGCAATGATCATCACACTCGAGATGAATAAGTAACTAAATGCGCTCTGTCTTTTGTTTTGGATTAAGATTTGGAAGTCATAATTATCTTCATGTTAGTATGAGAATCGCGGACCATGGGATTCATGTCCTCCCCATTTAGTTTACAGTTGCTGTCTCAGTTGTGCGATTTTACTTTTTAGTAACTGAGGAAGATCGTTTTCTATAGATTTATAGTGCAATCACTGGAATAGAAGTATCATTTATTTCTTCTTCTTATTCCTGCAGCATTTCAAAGAATAGCATGTATCAGCTGCTGCAGCCACAGCTCGACGTTGTCTTATTTGAGATAATATTTCCTCTTATGTGCTTCAATGACAATGATCAAATGCTGTGGAAAGAAGATCCACATGAGTATGTCAGGAAGGGTTATGGTGAGTTAAAGACCACCTTGTCGTTATTTCAGTATTTTTTTTATTGTTTAGGGGTTTTAAAATCAGTTACTCAATCACTTAATACTTTTGCAGATATTATCGAAGACCTATACAGTCCTAGGACTGCCGCCATGGATTTTGTAAGTGAGTTGGTTAGGAAACGTGGAAAGGAGAACCTTCAGAAATTCATTCAATTCATTGTGCAGATTTTTAGGAGGTACTTACTCGATGCTATCTTATCCCCAGTTAAATGTTTTACTCTAATATTCTCGCTAGAATGGTGTTCATTGCTTGTCTTTTAAATTGCATACTCATCCAGATACGATGAGGCACCAGCAGAGTATAGACAATATCGCCAAAAAGATGGTGCCCTTCTTGCTATCGGTGCATTATGTGATAAACTGAAGCAAACTGAACCGTACAAGTCCGAGCTTGAGCCTATGCTAGTTCAACATGTTTTTCCTGAGTTCAGCAGTCCAGCTGGACATCTTAGAGCAAAGGTGCCTTTTATTAGCACTCATTTCTCTTCGCTCATTGATTGATATTTGAGTCTCTCTCTCTTGAACATCATTCACTTAAAATTTTAATTGTCAGGCGGCATGGGTTGCTGGCCAGTATGCTCATATCAACTTCTCAGATCAGAATAATTTCCGAAAGGCGTTACACAGTGTCGTCTCTGGATTGTGCGATTCTGAGCTTCCGGTTCGTGTTGACTCAGTCTTTGCATTGCGCTCTTTTATTGAAGCTTGTAAAGGTACTTTTTAAGGTCACACGTTGAATTTGTTTCACTATTGATATTGTGATAAAAGTTTGGTATGTTCATAAATGATTTTATTCTTTCTTGCAGATTTGGGTGAAATCCGTCCAATTCTTCCTCGATTGCTTGATGGTATTTTGACATGCCTTTGTTTTTCGTATTACTTAAATTTTGACCCAGTATGTTTCTTACTTTTTCCTTGTTCTTTCAGAGTTCTTTAAACTTATGAATGAGGTTGAGAACGAGGACCTCGTGTTTACTCTCGAAACGATCGTGGACAAGTTTGGTGAAGAGATGGCGCCTTATGCCCTTGGATTATGCCAGAATCTGGTAAGTTACTATTTGAAAACATTTTAGATTTGTGAGTATTTGGGTAAGCAAATTTACTATCCAAATGGTTTTCTGTTGGAATTCACTTTTCTACTCTTATTCTTTTAGGCTGCTGCCTTCTGGAAGTGTATAGATTCTGCTGATGCTGATGATGATGAGGTTGATGATTCTGGTGCCCTAGCTGCAGTAGGTTGTTTGCGCGCCATTAGCACAATCCTTGAATCTGTGAGCAGGCTTCCTGATTATTTCCTCAAAATTGAGCCAACTCTATTACCTATAATGCGTCGAATGTTGACTAGTGATGGACAAGGTACTTATTCCTCTCTTGAGAAATCATAAATTATGTGTAAGCAGGAGTAATGCTTGATTTACTTTCTGCTTATCAATACAGTTACTCTATAATATTTTTACAAACAACAACAAAGCTTACTTTATTTAAGATCTGAGATACTAAGTAACCACTGAAATTGTTGTGTCCCCTCCATTTTATGTAATTTTATTTTTCTAAACCAAAGATAAGGAAAGGTAACCAACTTGAACATATATCAACCTACAAAATCATAAATATAAGGTACATCAGTATTTTGTAGTTCAATTGGTTGATATCCAAGAATTACTCCTGCTTACACATTTGGCTCATTATTAACTCTTTTGGATAAATATTTAAGGTGACTATGATCTGTCAATCTTTTTAGTTCTTGCTTATAGATTGAGCTATATCCTCGTACTTTTTCTGCATTTGTTGTGTTAGTTAACCCTTTGAATTTCTTCCGCAGAGGTCTACGAAGAAGTTCTGGAAATAGTTTCGTATCAGACATTTTTTGCTCCTACAATTTCATTGGAAATGTGGAGTCTTTGGCCTTTGATGATGGAATCATTGTCGGAGTGGGCTATAGATTTCTTTCCAAGTAAGTGTGCTTCTAGTTATGTCGCATATTATTATTTCTTGATTACTGTTGTATGGATCCTGGGCTACATTCCTGTATTCAGGTGGCAAGGTCATGTGTATCACCTATGCTTTTCTCATTATTCCAATCAAAGTTCCTATTTAGTTGCCTGTTGCCATAAATGCTGAAACCTCATGAGTTCTGCAAAGCTGGATTTCTTTGCATTGCCTCCAAAATGTCAATTAAAGCTTAAATTTGTATTTGTAGACTTCATTATAGCTTATGGTCAGTTACATAGTTTTGGGCGACATAAGTTCTCTTTTTGCTGGAATGGCTGAGTACAGCTTTTTCGTTTCTTTATGAACTCTGAGGCTAACAGGTTACTTTTTATGTAGATATTCTGGTTCCTTTGGACAACTTTATATCCAGAAGCACTGCACATTTCTTAACATGCAAGGATCCAGATTACCAGCAAAGTCTTTGGCATATGCTTTCATCTGTGAGTGATACTTAGCAAAAGATTATCTTACTGGTCATATCTGTGAGCCAGTGTCTTGACTGATTTCTCCAATATTTCTCTATTTTCTTGATAATTTTTTTCATAATTTGATGCTTGGAATGTAGATTATGGCGGATAAAAACATGGAGGACAGTGATATTGAACCGGCTCCTAAGCTCATTGAAGTGGTTTTCCAAAACTGCAAGGGTCAAGTAGATCATTGGGTTGAGCCATATCTGACCATCACACTTGAGCGGTTACGGCGGACCGAAAAACCTTACTTGAAGTGTCTCCTGATGAAAGTGGTAAAAACTTCGGCCTGATATTTTAGTACAACTGCAGCACCTAATATTAATTTCTTGATGTAACAATCATACAGCAGTTCAGCATATTTTCTGAAGTGGTGCCCAAGCAGCAGTAGGTACTTGCGTCGCTGGGTTTGCTGCCTTGTTTTTATCTTTTGGTAGGGAATTCAGGAACCCAGAAGAACCAGAAATAAGAATGCTGAACAACCCGCTGTGTAATCACAAGCTCGTTAATTAGTCAGACCCCAGTTCTAGGATTTAGGTGTTAACTCTGTACTGGCATTCACTTCCAATATGAACTTAAAGAATAGTTTCTGTATGATGTACTGTTCGAATGGATTTATGAACTCAAGTATTTTGATCCGCTAGTGCATGGGATTGGCTTCGAATATATGTTACCTCACATCTCCAAGTTTACATTTTGTGGGTCATGTACTTCCAACCTAGAGCCTGTATATTTTGTTCTGCAAATGATTGACAAGTATTCATATTTGTTTGATTTGCAGATAGCTGATGCTCTTTATTATAATGCACCTTTGACACTCAGTGTGCTGCATAAGCTTGGAGTGGCCACAGAAGTATTCAATCTGTGGTTCCAGATGTTGCAAGAAGTCAAAAAGAGTGGTATGAAGGCAAACTTTAAAAGGTATATTTCCTTTATCTTTTTGTTCCCCTGTTGGGATCTCTTTATTAAGCTACTGTAACTTCTACTAATGATGTCAACTAATTACGCAGGGAACATGACAAAAAGGTTTGCTGCTTGGGATTAACATCACTTCTTGCGCTCCCTGGAGATCAGTTACCTGTGGAAGCTTTTGCACGGGTTTTTACAGCAACTCTTGATCTTTTGGTTGCCTATAAGGATCAAGTAGCAGGTTAGTCTTGATATGTTTGTTTTTGTTTGATCTCTTTATTCATTTTAAATCTCTTAATTATGGGCTAGTTAAATGAAGCATCAGCTGTTTTTTTTTGACACCTTTTTTCCCCTTGGTTTTTGCTGCTTTCTTAATGTGTATCCAGAAGCAGCAAAGGAAGAGGAAAATGCTGATGATGATGACATGGAGGGGGGGTTTCAAACCGATGATGATGAAGAAGACGAAGATGGATCCGACAGGGATATGGGAGTTGAAGCTGAGGATGGTGATGAGGCTGACAGTCTTAAGCTCCAAAAGTTAGCTGCCCAGGTAAGACAACTCTGCTAAATAGTAAAAAAAATGTTTATCTTTTCCAGAATCTTAATTAACTTTGATGTTAGAAATCTTGCAGCCAATCTATAATCATGTTAGTGTAAACTAGGGCTGCACATAACCGACTCGACCCGCCGACCCGACCCACACCCGTCGAAAAATACCCGTACCCGAACCGACCCACCTAGGTATGGGTCGACTATGGGTGAGGCACGTGAAAACCCACCGTATGTTGGGTCGGTTGCGGGTGAAAAGTTCAATTACCCACCAGCAGTGGGTCGGGTGGTGGGTGAGGCCAAACCCGACCCATGTGCAGCCCTAGTGTAAACTGCATAGTGACCTTCGATATGTAAAATGTAAAACTGCAAAAAACAATGTGTCATGTAACAAGATGGGGAGGACAAATAATCACTTCTCTCTCGGAAATTTCTACATCAATTTAACGGGTTCAAGTTTAGTTTATGCTGAGATGCATGCAAGTTGCTAATTGGTACTCTTTATGTTTTGCTTATCACAGGCAAGATCATTTCGCCCTGCTGATGAGGATGACGAGGACTCAGATGATGATTACAGTGATGATGAGGAGTTACAATCACCGATTGATGATGTTGATCCTTTCATTTTCTTCGTTGATACAGTCAAAGGTGAGACTCTTTTCACCAGTTCGATTCAGCTGCTCTTGTTTGTTGTAGAATCTGACACATTCTGATTGTGGGACACTCATAAGAGTTGAAGACAAAATCACTCTTCTTTTCATTTTTTCTTTAGATTCTTTTTCCTATCCTTATTTGTGAGTCTGACTTAAGCACTGTTTGTTAAGTTCTGCAAGCCTCGGATCCTGCAAGATTCCAGAGCTTTATGCAAGCACTTGACTTCCCTCATCAGGCCTTGGCTAGTGGTTTAGCTCAGCATGCCGAACAAAGGAGAATAGAAATAGAAAAAGAGAAGATGGAGAAGGCAGCAGCAGGGACCAACGCTACCTTGTGAACTTAAGCGCATGAGCGTGCATTGTTTCTAAAGAGTCTTGCTTCGCTCACCTATCATATCAATTCTTTATCTTGTTTGATTTGCTGAGTCTCAGTGAAGGTCAATTGGTTTTCTGATCACAAATGATCCTGGAAACTAAAGTGTGCTCCCAAGTTGTCCAATTGGGTGTTTGGGTTCCAAAGAGATAAAAAGAGGGTGTATATGGGAACACCAGCGTCTTCATTAGGATGGTTCTCCAATGGTGGGAGAGGTCTTAGTTTTACAGATGTGGATTCTTCATATGGCAGAAGAACCTGGTCGGTGCCAATTTCTTTTCAGTATTTTTTTCTTCTTTTGTTCTTGTCCGAGTTACATGGGAAAATGTTTCCCAACCTCATTTTGGGTGTTTGTCATCGTCGGGTGAATCCTGTCCTGGCAAACGTATATGGGTATAAGAAACCCTTGAGACCTCCTTTTTCTTGGAGAAAGTAGGGAAGAGGGGCTTCGGTTATAGAGTGTATATGAGATTGTTTCCCCTTTTTTTGTTCTTCTTTTCTTTTAGTTATTTGTTAGGAAGGTGACGAATATTTGGTGGTTGAGGATGGTGATGGCTCTGTATTCATATATTTTTGGGTGGGAGAGAAAATGAAGGCTGTAGCAATACATGTAAAAGATTCCATTTTGTGTTTGTCATTTTACGATTGGGTACGAGTCACTTTACCTCGGGATGGGTTTCACTGTTGGATGTGAAACAATCTTATTATTCGTTTTGAATATATATCATCCTTTGAAAGTTAGATTCTGTCCATCATTTAGTATAAGAATTCGCTGGAGGATGTGGTGCTTGTTTGGAACTGATTTTCTCATGTTAAATAAGTATCTATCCCCGGTAGGTGGCTTTTGCATATTACTGTATGACGAAAATATATGAGGGATTGAGCACGACCACTTCCCATGACAATATGAATCACTTAATAGGCTGGATCAAAAGAGAACCCGGGCAAGCTAATTGAATTGGCACCAAGTCCAAACTGCGAGACCAAAGGCAAATTCCACTACAAGAATGTTTTGATGCCAATTCATAAGTTATTTTTTGACTTTTCTTGACCAAAGGCAAATTCCACAACAAGCATGCTCGGACGCCATACACAATTTCATATAAAGGCTAGAAAACGGTTGAAATTAAAAGAAACCTGGACGTAAAGTGAGCTTATACGGTTGGAATAATCCAAACCTGAACGTAAAATTACATGCGAATAAAATTCTACGGTTGGAATTAATCCAAACATGGACGTAAAATCACTTTTACGGTTTTTAAGTTTTATTATAGTTAAAGAGTAATCTAGACATTTTGTATATGTGTTAGGATATTTCATAACCATTTCTTTGGATATTAAGAATCCAAGTGATGCCCTTTTATTGAATTCTATTGAAGTGTGACGCCCCAATAATAGCCTTCTTTCATATGGTCGGTAAGAAACATTTTGCTTTTGACTCCTACTTCTGAACATGCAGAAACACTTCTATCCAAACACGCTATACTTCAGGAATATTTCGAGACAATACCGAGTTCCAACTAGTTGGCACCAAATTTTTTCTCCATAAAAAGAAATGTTACCATACAAAAAACGTTTTTTCGGTTTAACGCGTTTTTCGAATTGCACGCAGTCATGGCCGTCAGCGTTAAAAAATTACAAAACGCCTTTTTATGCTCTAAATCTAAGTCGGAAACTCTTAAAAATTTGGAAAGTTAAGGGATTAGGGATTTCTGTAAAGACGGAGCTGATGATCCGAAGAATTTTGGAGATCCTGGTAACGATTATCTTTTAATATAAATTCTGATATTCTCCAACTGTTGTATTTGATTTTGAAGAAGTCTAGGGTTTTATTTATACTACTAGTTCAGTTTCTAGAGAGCTCAATATATATACCAAGCGATTTCCATAGAGAAGTTATTAAACTTAGGGTTTCACAATACTGGTTCACATGTTAGTAGATTATCCAGATTCGGAGGATGAGATGGATATTTTTATTGAAAATCTAGTAGCTAGTGTTGAAAAGACCAAAAATTCTGTATTTGAGACTTTCAGGCGGCCTTTTTTTCGAGGTAACAAGAGAAACAACAGGGAGAAAGAGGAACAAGTGGTGAAGGATGTGATCTCTGTTGATGATGATGATGACGACGACGGCGTTGATGAATTAGTGGTAGTAGATGAGGATGATGAAATTGAGGTGCTGGAAGGGAAGAAGAAGACTGAGGAGAAGAGTATATTGGAAGAACTTTTTGCTGAACTTACAGATGAGGAGAAGAATGAAGTTGAACTTGCACTTTCCCCGCATCACAACCAAGATGTCTTAGTAGTATATGGGGATATTAAGATTACGGGAGAAATACTGCAATGCTTGGGACCGAGGCGTTGGTTGAATGATGAGGTTATAACTGTGTATCTTGAATTGCTTAAAGAGAGGGAGAAGAGACAGCCGGAGAAGTTTTTGAAATGTCATTTTTTCAATCCGTTCTTTTACCAGCAATTGGCTGGTGGGGTGAGTGGTTATGATTATAAAGCTGTCAAGAGATGGACTATGCAGAAGAAGATTGGGTATGGTCTTATCGAGTGTGATAAGATATTTGTGCCGATACATCAGAAGGATAAAATGCATTGGTGTTTAGGAGTAATTAACAAGAAGGATAAGAAGTTTCAGTATCTCGATTCACTTAAAGGCGTGGACACCGATGTTTTTAGTGTTCTGGCTAGGTATTATGTGGACGAGGTAAAGGATAAAAGTGGAGAAGAAGTTGATATCAGCACTTGGAAATCTGAATATGTTGAAGATCTTCCTGGGCAGGAAAATGGGTGTGACTGCGGCATGTTTGTGCTCAAGTATATTGATTTTTACAGTAGAGGACTTGCACTGTGGTTTAATCAGAAGCATATGGCATATTTTCGGCTTAGGACGGCCAAGGAGATTTTGAGGTTAAGGGCCGATTGAATTATGAGAACATCAACCAACTTAGTAAACTGCAGACATGATATCATAAGTTGTACCGTCTGTGAAGAACTCTGACCATGAGAAGCTATCCTCACAAATGCTTCTGTTTCATTCCTCTTTGAACTTTCGAGTGTCTATAACTTTTTTTTTGCAGTAGTTTCTCCCTGCGAGGAGAATGTGATGTATGAATAGTCACCCTAGTTTTATTCCTCTACAATTGTAAAGAAATTTATCAGGTTTTTTCATCGAAAATAATACTACATGTCAGATATTGTTTATGTATTGAGCCTCGCTGGTTACTTGAGTTTCTCATGCTCTGCTTGTAGGTTAAGGTGCATAGGTGATTTGGTTGCAACATCTGCCTGTTTGTCTAGCCGGCGTCTGCTAGGTCGGTACCAAGAAGTATGATTTAAGCATGAAATTGGAGAACAAAACATAAGGTGTGTTCCCTGCAGAATTTATATAGGCTCAGCCGCCAAGCTTCTTTAAGCCTCAGGAAGATATAAGCGGCACATTCATGAAGGCTTCCCGAGGCTTTGAAAATTCACGAAGGCTTCCTGAGTGTGGTTTTCATTGAAGATATAAGCGGCACATTCTTCAGTTTCCTGACGCCATTCGCATCTGAAAATTGATGTGGTCTAGAGTAGCTACTGATAAACAGTTGTGTGTGTGGGTCATAATGCTACTGGTAAACATTCGCGTCTGGAATTCATAATACGCCATTTCCCCCTGACTAAAATTATTCACCCTACGGTACGAAGAAAGCAATTCAAGTGCCATTGTTGCTGATATTTGCAAGTTGATCAATTAAGCAAGTTTTCAATGAACTTAATGGTACTATACATGCTACTTGAAGCTAGCATATTTGTGAAGAATTTTTTAAGGACTTTAATGGACGGTTTCACAGTCCATTAAAGTTTTAGCAGATACAGTAAATCGGTTCCGTGCTTTACAGCATAATGATCTCAGGCTCATGTTCTGAGGCTGAAAACGGTAGTTGTGAATTAATTTGGTTACTTGTTACATTGTTTATGCACAACACAGGATCTGTGGCACAATGGTAGCGCGTCTGGCTCCAAATCAGAAGGTCGCGTGTTCGACTCACGTCAAGTTCATACTTTCTTTAGAGGCCCAGCTTCCCTGCTTCTGTAAGCATATAGAATCCTTCATGAATTTTCAAGCCAAGAAGCTGGAGGACTATTAGCAGAACCGAGTTCATAGTCCACAGAACAAATTAAGTTGCCGATCAAAGAAGAAAAAAAAGGAGGATACTGGAGACTGAGCATTGATCAGTTCACCAGCCAAAGTGTATCTGCAATATTTTTCTTACTGTCCAAAGAATGAGAGGCCACCCAAAAGGATTGCAACGTAAACTTTACCAGCTACTATAAAAAATCCCTGGTGAATTTAAAGCCAAATGAGAATTGGTATAGGTAAAGATCCAAGCTAAGTAAATATGCAACATTTTAGTTCTTTTTTTTTCCGATGGGCTGTGGTTAAGTAAGCTTTTTGTTCAGACTTCAGAGGAATATACTAGTTCCATATTCTGCAACTATAGTTAGGCTAACTCTGTAGGATTTGATTTTTCTAGTAAACTCTAACAGTCTGAGAAGATTTATCCAAGGGTCCTGCTCAACCAAGGCAGCAACAAGTTATAGACACTTCATCACAGTTCAATCCTGTGAAAGTGCATAAGATTTATCAAATCCCGCAGAGTTAGCCTAACTACGAACGGTCCATATATTCAATTCATTAAACTATTTCTGTAATCACTTTACGGATGTAACAGATTAAACTAATTAAACACCAGTATAACTGTATAAAGCATTATAGAATCCACATGATAAACCAGAACTGCAAAATTTATTTCATCAAAACAATCTACCTTTATTAAGCCAAACACTTATTTGACACCAACTATCAACATGAGGAGACGAAGCTTATCATTGATTTCTTCAAGATCAGCTGGATCCTTGAATGCAAATGGTGGCTCCACGCCTGTGAAAATGTAGAGAGCTTTAAGTTCTTCAATGCAGGTTGTTTGCATGACAGCTTGGTAACCAACTATTTTCCGCAGCGCACCGATCTTTTCCCGTATCTTTTCTTCACTGTAAATGACCTAGAACAGGTACAAAAGAAAACAAACAAACAACAAATCAATACTTCCCTTAGAATTGAATCCTAGTTTCTCATACAGATGATGTCTTCGACTAGTAAAATACAAATTTTTGCTCATTGTGGCTACGGAATGAAGTGTCATTCTACCATGTTCCAATGTATCAAATAGGTGACCCAAGAATCATTTCTATTTGCGAAAAAGATCCAATGCAAACTCTTACCTTTGTTGCAATGAAAAAACATGTGTAAGTTTTCCTAAGTCTGTACCGCAGTTTAAAGTAGAAGTAGATATATACACTTATGCACTTTCACAGGATTGCGTACAAAATCATCTAAAGGCTATCCGCGAAAGCAAGGAAATAGAAGTATAAAGACGCAACATCAGATTCTTTTACGAAAAATATGAAAAGACAATTTGAGAAAGCAATGCTTTTAGCCTCACCTGTTCAGAAGGAATATTTTTGTTCCTCATGGATGCCTCTTCCACAGATCCACGGTCAGCTACTCTGGATGGAATAGGATGGAGTACAGAATCTGCTATTTCCTCGTGCAATGTTTTCGAAACACGTTGCTTCCCAACTGCAGCTCCATTCACTGAATGACTCTGATTGTCCAGGGTAGCATTGGATGCAGAAGAATAATATGGAGTACTGACGGGTAATACTTCGTCTTCATGAGTTCCATCTGTTGCAGAAGCATACTTTTCAGAATGTAAATTGTTTTTATTATACAAATGAAGTCCGCTTTCATCAACAACCTCGCTCCCGTCCTGCTTTGCCGAACGAAGAGCCGCCATTTCAGTCTCCCTGACAGGTTTCTTCTCCTTCAGTGCCAAGCTATCAGCGATTCCCAAATCTTTCCTCTCTGCGAACACTCCACTTTTTTCCGGAATTACAATTTTGGCACCATTTTCTTCAATTCCACCGACTTCCATCTTTTCCACTGACTCCTCCACTGGTTTCTTTACATCTTTATCACGGACTTCATCCATGATGTTTCCACCTCCCCCCGCTCTTGTCATCTGAGTACTTTCTTCTATTGAGTTATCTTTTTGAATTCCCGGAGTCTCCCCTTTTGGCATCTCCTCTCCTTTGTGCACATCCACATCTTCATCATCTCCACTTCTTATGACAACTCCCTCCGACTCTTTAGCAGAACCTCCATCAGCTACATCTAATGGAATAGGACAGACCACAGAGTCTGCTATTTCCTCGCGCAAGTGGTCTGAAGGTTGCTTCTTAACTGCAAATCCATTAACTACCATAGAGTCTGATATTTCCCCGCGCAAGCTATCTGAAGGCTGCTCGTCAACTGCAGATCCATTAACTGTTTGACTCTGGCTATCCAACTTGTCTAATGGGGAAGAATCATATGAAGTACTCATAGGTAACACTTCATCTTCATGAGCTTCATTGGCCTCTGATGCATAATTATCACCATATACATAGTTTTCATCATACAAATGAAATCCACTTTCATCAGCAATCTCTCTTGCATCCTTCGCTTCTGACGCATAATTATCACCATATACAGCGTTTTCATTGTACATATGAAGTCCACTATCATCAGAAATGTCTCTCGCATCCTTTGACTCTGAAGCGTAATTGTCCCCATACACATCGTGTTCCTCATACAAATGAAGTCCACTTTCATCAGCAGCCTCTCTCGCATCCCATGCTTCTGAATTCTCCCTTAAAGGCTTCTTCTCCCTCAGTGCCATGATATCAGTGAATCCCTCATCTTTCCTTTCATCAATCACTCCCTCGTCATCCACAACTTCGCCAACACTGGTTTCTCTCGCCACTGGAGTTTCTTCTTTAAACCGAACACCTCGTGCCTCTACTGGCATCTCCCCTTTTTGGTGCACATCCACATTTTGATCATCTCCACTTTTAACGACAACACCCTCCGGTGCGCTAATTGCTTTCACATTTTCTTTGTCATCCAGCTTTTCAGACATCAAAAGTTCCTCTTTGGCAACAGGACTGTCAACATGTTCTTCATTATATCTCCTTTCTTCTTCGACCACTTTATCAGCAGCTATTAGCCGGTTTCCTTCCTCTATAACAATGTAATTCTCTTCTTGTGCAACATCATCGAAATTCAGTTCAGAACTTATGTCCTCTCCAAATGGATGCATCTCATAGATAGGCTTCTCATCCCCTGCTATGGTCTTGACCAAAATCCTCTCATCTACATTTTCTTCTGGCACTCCCTTGGCCCCTACGTACTGCGCTTCTTGCAAGTCTTCCACATTCATGTTTAATGGATTCTCCTCCTCAATTTCTTGTCCACCAATTTCCTTCACATCTAGTAAAGGTCTCTCCTCTCCAAATGGATGCATCTCATAGACAGGCTTCTCATCCCCTGCTATGTCCTTGACCAACATTCTCTCATCTACATTTTCTTCTACAACTCCCTCGGCCCCAACGTACTGCCCTTCTTGCAAGTCCTCCACGTTCATGTTTAACGGATTCTCCTCCTCAATTTCTTGTCCACCCGTTTCCTTCACATCTAGTAAAGGTCTCTCCTCTTCTTCCGCTGCTATATCGATGATTCCATTCTCTTCCACATTACCATTCATACCACCCACTGAATTTTCCGCTTCACTGTCATTCAAAAACTCGCTTACAATCTTCTGTTCATCATCTTGCAGAACCTCATACTGAATGTCTTCTTCCCTAACATCCTCAGTAAGATCATTCTGGTCATGAACTTCTACTTCCTCTCCTACCGACTCCATTCCACCTTCAATGTTCTCCACATTCAATTCTAATGGAGTCTCCACCTCAATTTCTTCTTTAACCATCCCCTTCATGTTTTGTAACGGTACTGTCTCCTCTTCTTCCACCCTTACATCTACATCTACATCTCCATATCTTTCCCTAGCTAAATTCTCTTCTTCAGTACCCTCCCCGTTATCCAAATTCACATCAACCCTCTCCTGCTCATCTTCTAAGACCTTATCCAAATTGTCCTCACTAACCCCAATCTCTTCAATCTCATCACTTACTACTCCTTTCACCGGTTGGTCCTCTACTTCAACATCAGCCATATTCCATTCTACAACTTCTATTGGAAGTACTCTTCCATCTTCTAAAATTTCATTTCCTCCAAACTCCTCCATCCTTCTTCTCAAATTGTCTTCCTCTTCCACCTCTTCGATATCACCTACACGGTAAACATTTTCAAGAATTTCCCCTTCTCCAAAACTGTTCCCACCACCACCACCACCAGTAGAAGCCCCCATTTCCTCATCCCCTTTCACTTCCTCCACCTTCACAGGTTCTACACCAAACCCCACATTTTCAAGAATTTCCCCTTGTCCAAAACTGTTCCCACCACCACCAGTAGAATCCCCCATTTCTTCATCCCCTCTCACTTCCTCCACCTTCACAGGTTCTACACCAAACCCCAAATTTTCTTCTCCGACTCCAACAAACTCAATTCTGGTTTCTAAAGTTCCTTTTGTATCTTCAATAAATCTCTTTTCCTCCTCATCCATCCTCATCATACCCTCTCCATAATAACCACCATCTTCTTCTTCAACTCCTCCTCCTTGGTATTGTTCTTCATATTCAGGTCTCCATAACAACTTGCTCATGAGTTTCTCTGTACAAGCATAACTCCCAAAAACAAAACCAAAAGGAACAGCAAAAGCAAACCCAATAGTTGAATAAATCATTAAAGGAGGTAGAACTATTGGAGCAGATGAGATTGTTGCTCCAGTTATCATGACTTTCTTCCCTATATTCCATCCTTTTTTCATCATCCAACTCATTTTGCTTTCTTCTACTGGTTTAAACTCTTCTTCTTCTTCAATTTCATAATTTTCATTCCACTCCATATTCTCATCCATCCTCCTACACCACCACCAACAAAAATAGTAGTCCAAACCAATAAATCAGATTAAGTACATGAAAACAAATTAAAACATTAAAAACAAAGATTTTTTAATAATAATTATAGTTACCTTGTATGCACAACTGTTTGCTGTTACTACTAGGGTCTTGTGATGGAATATCTCCTGAGATGAGAATCAAAGCCGTTGTTTACAAGAAAGGTGAGAGTCTTGCTCTGGATTGGAGTTGGTGGTGGTGGTGGTGGTGGGTGGTGAATGTGAGTAATGATAGAGAGAGAAGCAGGATGATGAGTGTCTGAGTGCATGGGGAAAATGCATGGCAGAAGATGAGCTTTTGAACGCATTCCAACGTGTAGAGTGAAGAGAGGCAACACCTGCTGCTTCTTCATTGACGCGTGTGGCCCTTCTGACAAAAAACAGTTCGGCTGTTTGTGTTATTTCTATTACACTCCGGTTACTCTTTACGTTACTTCGGGTCAGTGTGTAAAAAACGAGTTTTGGGTACTGCTCATGTGTTATGCCGTTACCGTGTTACTTCAATACAAAAAAACGTTTTTTAGTAACACGTTTCACAAAACGGTAATTATGTCGTACTTTTGAAGCCTTTAAAGTAGAGCTGGTAAACGGGCGGGCCCGAGCTGGCTTATGACCAACGCGCGGATCACGGGTTAATACGGGCCAAAGCTTGCGGGTTGATATTCTTCACGGGTGGTCATTTTTCCAACCCGCTCCCATAACGGATAAAACTTGCAGGTTCACGGATTTGACGGGCTTGTTTAATTAAAAATAAAAATAAAATTTTATTAACTTAATTGATGAAAAATTACAAGGGTCAAACACAAATTACAAAAAAATTTCAAATACTAAATCTCAATATCATCTCAGACTTCATTGAACCTTGCCTTTCAAAACGTTCCTTGTAACACCTAACATACATCTAATCACTCAATTTTCAGCTCAACCCATCATTGCTTCAATTGCAGCAAGAACTCTTTCCACTGTGCCTTAAGTAAGCTTCATTTATCGACAGTTTCAAAAACTCGGCATATAAAAGGAGACGCCGGCTTATCCCTCTGAAATATAAGAAATGCAACAATTCAATACACAAAAACACTACTAGTTACTCCCTCCGTTTCTAAAAAATAGACTTATTTCTTTATTTGGGTATGTCAAAAAAATAAGCTTGTTTCCATATATGGAAAATCAAATGTTATGATTTTACTAGTATACCCGTAGAGGGACCACTTCTCTCTCTCCCTTTTCTCTCTTAATATAAAAAGCGGAAATGATTGATATCCCGCGGGTCATCCCGCATCAGTGAAAGTGTGAGAGAGGGGGTGGGACCCACACTTTACCCACCCCCTGCTAAACCGCCGGGTCACACGGGACCCCCTTTTTCTATCTCTTGCGGTACACACCGCGGGATCCAACCCGTGGTGTGTGTATCACTTCCGTATAAAAAGGGGATCATTTTTTTTTCCTCTTTCTCTAATAACAAATGAGTGGGGATCAAATGATAGATTAAGAAAAATCATGGAAAAGTGGCTACAACGATTAGCTTTTTTAATTTTTGTAAAACCCAAACAAACCTATTTTTTAGAAACGGAGGGAGTATCATTTAATACAATAGCAACGAAAATACCGTGCAATTACCAATTAGTTTACTAAACCAAATTGTAGATGCAATAGTAAGCAAACACTAATCAGTAGTATATGTGGGGGCGAGGAATGGGATTATTAGTCAGCTGCTAGTAATATTAAGTAGCCACGTGAATTAGGGTCCCTCGAAACCATGATTTATAAAAGGGATACAAATTCTACCGAGTGTTGATACTATTTCATATAAGACAAAAAGATTCCACCGATCCTGACCGTTGGATCGATGAAATGGTATCAACACTTAATATGACTGGTATCCCTTTTATAAATCGTGCTCGTCTATAGATATTCAATCTTTGTATACCTTAATGCTATTAGTTACCAACATCAATATAATTACCATCAGTTTCCTATAACTGCTAACCAAAAACAAACTAGTGCATATGTATAAAAAGAAAAAAAACAAACAAGATGAACCATAAACACTGAAGAGTACTTCCGCAAAAGTTATTGTAAGAATTCAATACTCCCTCCCTCCTATTATTAAGTGATCTAGTTCAAATTTGCATAATTTTTAAGGCAAGCAATGGAAAAGAATATTTTTAAGCATATTTTATAATTATACCCTTATAGATAATAATTAGTGAAATTTTGAAATGGTTTATCTCTCAAACTACACCATTAATGTTCGCAAACTTTATACCATTGAAAAGCATTTTAAAACACCTACTTAACGAATATAAATATGCCTATCAAATTATGCATATTTCATATATTTCTTATAATCAATTAAAAGGATAATTTAAGAAATATCTCCTTATTTAGTGATATAGGTCACTTAACAATGGGACAAAATCTAAAAGCAAATAGGTCACTTAATAGGGGGACGGAGGGAGTACATCTTAACCCAATAACTTAAATTGAATCACAACCATAGTCTTCTTCTTCTATTATTAACTCAATTCTCTTCTCAATTTCATAAAACCCTAAATTTAATTGAAGCCATAATTTCTTCTGGATTTCTCAATTCCAGTTCTTCACTGAAATTAACCCTAACTATTAGTATGATAATCTTTTTCATATTCTACTTTTAAAACCCACACTTAATCCCTCACTTTCACTTCCAATCTCCAACTCAGAACCCACATCAGTTAGCCAACCAAAACTCAACCCAAAAACAAAAAGAAAAAGAAAAATGAAGAAGTAAATCCCCACATCAGTTACTTGAGCTTAAATCCATTATTGGTAAGCCTCCATTGACACATGCAAAGAAGAACAGACGCAGAGAAGAAAGAAAAAAGAAGATGGAGGTGGTGCTAGGAGGCGCAGAGAGCAGAGTGGAGAAGAAAGAAAATAGGAAAGAAAGAAAATGAAATCTTCTAGGTTTTTTTTACAGGGGTGTATTGGATCCTGATATATATGGATATAAGTTTTACCTGAATCTTGATGGATTTATATGGTTTCTTAAAAGAATCCAGGATTATTAGGGATATTTATTTTTGGATTATAATGGATTGTAACTTGGATTATTTTAGATTCATAAAGACTGAAATAAATTTTTACCACCAAATATCTTTCAACTAGAAAATGTACAATTATTATAATTAAAAAAAAAGTTCAATATCCCAACGAAAAAATATATTTTTTCTTACTACTCTTATGATAGTCTTATGATTCATTATTATTGCCTTCACCGGTTTCATCTTTCCACATTTCACAGCAAGAGCTGTTGATCGCCATTTATTTGCATCTGTACGTTGACGTTGTTGACTTTGAATAGTTGGTTCCGGTTCCAAATCTTCTTCATCATCTGAAGATGATTCCGAAGATGAATCATCATCATCCTCTTCAGGTGGGAATTCATCTGATCGGCATTCTTTGCGAAGAAAATTATGCAATCCAATACAAGCTAGGACAATGTGTGCCATTAGTATTGCGCCAACCGCGTTTACATGCATCAACAAAAAGAACATCTTTGATGATATTATAGATAGATATCACTTCTCGAAATTGGTCAAGGATTTGGGTCCTAGCAGTGAAGATTTGGGTAGAGGGAAAAGAACCCCTATACCCAAGAACATCTTTGTCGTGTTATTCTTGTATCTTGTTTGCTGGGTTGGTTTGTACCTTCCCTTGTTGCGCTTAGGCGCTGCTAATCTTGTTTCTTTTTTTCCTTTTCTAATAAAATTTTAACCTTTTTAAGTCAAAAAAAAATAGTGCTAGCAATTCGTTGCTCTATTCCAGTATATCTGACACGAATTTTATCAAAACACAGAGCCCGCCCAAGAAATTATGGTCAATGACACCTTCGCCATCCACGACATGAGCAAAATCAACAAGCTTGACTTGAGCACCAGAGCGATCATGCACCATAAGAATCGAACAAGAGTTGAAATGGTATATCGTTTGATCCTCAAACCATGCTTTCAACTCCAACAATTGTGCCAGAATCCCATCCGACCCGCCATAAACTTCTGTCGCGCGTAAACAATCAGGTACCGCATCTGACATTGGGTTACAAGATACAAACCTCTTCAAAGTCAGATTAACATCATCTACCGTAAATTTTTTGACAACGTCCTTTTGAGATTTCCAGTAACCACGCTTTTCACTGTCATAGGTCTGCAAACCACATATCTTGAAACCCAACGGCACGCTTGTTGATTCTCTATCTTTCTGAAAGCATCTCGTGATGTAGTCCTCTGAAGCTTGGGGATACCAAGTTCTTGATCCCATCTTGATGTCCATAACACACGGGTTCTGACGGTTTGAGACAATGTCTTGCAAAACAAGGTGAGGGTGCGTGCCAGATCCATCCGAAGCTTCTAAAAACTGAGTTCCATGGTAAATAGGAAAATATCGACGAACATGAGTGGGGATTTTGCTATTGGCAGAGAATGAAGTGTAGAAGGCAACTTCTTTGGTGCCGCGTTCGTTATTTTGGAGAGGCTTGTAAAAGCGACCAGAATCATCTACTAGTGGCCCGACATGGCCTGCAACCTGATGATCAGGAACCTTAAACATTGTCTTCTTAAGAAGAAAAACTGTTGGAGATTTTACTGTATTTCGTCTCCGCGCTGTCAGTTATGAGGGAGAACGGAGGTAGATGGCCAACTACAGTAGACTTGCATCCTTTTATAGGGAACAATTGAACGCCGAATTCTAACAAAACTCTAATTACCTTAACTTGGTACCTAACAAAATCTAAAAACAAAACACTTGCCGGAAATAAACTTCTACTCAAATAAAGATTCAAAATTCGGGGAAACCCAGAGTTTTTCCGGTGGAACTTGGAGATATGACCGATGCTCTCTTAAACTTTACCAGTGATATTTGTTGCACCACCAACTGTCGCATTTTGAGCAAGTCCAGTACTATAGCAGCAAATATCAAGAACCATTTTGACTCCCTGACATTGATGATACGAATTTGCGGCTCTCGGGGTAATAGTAATATTTGTACATAGTCTGGTGAACGTGGTACTTGAAATTCTCTGGTGTGCCTAGATATGTTGATTCCAATCTTCTTCTTTTAAAATGTCAAAAAACCTTCAACTTTGGTGGAATATGAAGTGGACATAGAGACTCCACTCTCTTGAAGAGATTTCAAACAAAAAAAGTTGCTGCTAGTACTAAGGCTGCTTCACAGACAGATATAAAAGGTGTTCCGCACACACCATGCCAGTATTACACAGGCAAGGCTACAAGAAACTCAATTTATGCTTTTCATGGCAGTCATATTTGAATGAAAAAACTTACAAGAGCATAACGTAATCAACAAAATTATGCCATCAGATTAGAGGCAGAAGTAGCTATTGTCAACTCAAAACAAGATTAGCAAAGTCTATTACACAAACTGAAGACGCATTAAGGTATCTCTCTAATTTGTCTTTCTATTTCTAGGTGAACATGAGCATCATTGATTCGCGGCCTATTCTCAGTTCATCTTATTGATGAGTTCATTGATATTATCTGCACGATTTCCTGCATCACCACCATCACTGAATCGTGTTTTCTTTAGCAGCTTACCTCCTTCTGGCCTAGTCAGTTTGAATGGCCATAGAAAGTTAACTACTTCCCTAAAATGTGAACCGACATTAGCAATCTCGTGTACAATATCTTCGATACATAGAATACCATACTGCCCTAGTGCCTGCAAAATGCAAATAGATGAGTCACATAAAATAAAGCCCTCGCGTGGGTCACACATGCATGAGACCTCACATTATGAGTCCCCACAAATTTCATGGTGGTTCTTGTTGACAGGTTAAACATGAGTAAACAAAGTTCTAATTTCGTTATCATTCATACCTGCTCGATGAGGTTGTTGTCTGTTAGCGGTGTTTTCTGCTTGTCAATCTTTCCATAACCTTTCTTGCAAATCAAATCTTTTACTGTCTGAAAGTTAGGAGACCTGCAAGAGTCAAGTACATTTAGTAACAGAGATAAACCATTGACGAAGAAGATGAAGCAGTATTTGTTTATTGATACAGATAACGCTCATAGTTCTTTCCTTACCCGTAAGTGACATATGGTTCAATCCTCTTCAGAATATCCATAACTCCTTCATTTGCCTTGACAAAGACACCACTGTTGATTGATCTCAACTTCAAAGAATGTAAAGCCTTCCTCGTCTGAAAATGCATATCATTGGTGCTGAAACATAAACAGAAAATCAAACAACTGAACATCAAATGAACAAACTAATAAAAAGACTACTATTTTACGCCCAATACTCACCCACGAATACGAATGACAAAAAGCAACTTCGATTCAGGGATAGCATTTGATGAAGTTCGCTGCTTTTTCCTGTGTTTCATCTGGACAAAGTCCAATTCCTGGCAGCAGTATAGCAAGGAATAAGCACTCTAAAGAAGAAGAATTCAAAATATTCATATGAAAAGATTAACACAAAACAAAATACAGTCCAACCGCGGCAATTTCAAAGGCATGTAACCACATACCAAGAAAGGAACTCGTTATATATCCACGCCCTTGTCCATAATACTACATAAAAAATTGCAGAATACCAAATTGAGAACTAGCCGATGCCTAATTAGGTAATTTAATATCATCATTGAGGAACATATATAAATGTCATATTCTGAATGAATAAAACTCACACCTTATATAACTAGATTATCAAGAACTAACACCTGTCTTAACTAGAGTTTGCTTATTACGAATGGCTGCAGAACCTAACTAACCAACAGTCAGTCTTATTCTGATATCCTAGAACTTTTGCAATCACATACCAGCACTAGAGGAATTCGTTCCATAAATTTCAATAGAGTTCACTTACATTCCATAAATTGCAATTGAGTTCACTAACATTCACACCAATGTCCGTAAGACTAAACGATAGATTGCATACCGTCAAATGGAGAACTCACACACATCCAAACCCTTGTCCACAACACTAAATGAAATATCTCAGGCCATGAAACAGAAAACATTCTTACTCAACACTAATTCGCTTTTGGCAAATATAAAATACATACAGAGGTCTATCCCAACCCTTTAATTATGACTTCTCCATTAACCACAAATTTCACACCAAATATACTAACGAAATTCAACAAAATATAGTTAATAAAAAATATTTCCAATTTCAAACTAATTTTATAGCTTAAACCATTACCAAATTCAGTTACTCCAATTCCAAAATTTAACAAAATCCTATTGATCAAAGAAAATGAAATTTACGAATCCCAAAAGTTAGAGAAGCTTACATGTCCTAAAACAAGGTAATAATTTCTTTCATTCCTTACTAGTTCTTCCGAATTCAACAAAATGACAATAAAAATACAAACTTTGTAGATTTTTTTTTTAATAATGCATAGAGAATACAGACAATAAAGTGACCTTTTTATTACTACTAATTGGTTGTGTTGCCAATGGTTTATCTTTTATGTTTGAAATTACATTGTTAAATAAGACACAAAGTATTTAAAATAGGCATCGTAGTGAAATCTACATGCTCTCTGGGAGTAGTAATAAAAAGCATTTGTACGTGTGTGTGTCAGATTCCAGAAGTGAAAGCCCAAACACGGATTCCTCACATGATATGGTAAAATTAAAGAATAGACGATGATTTTTAAAGAACTTGATTGCTGAGAGTTTGTGCAAGTAACCCAGAGAAGGAACAATTTCTAGAACCCAGATAGTATATGCAATATCTGCCAATCAGGCAACACCACTATATGTACAAAATAATTTTTACTAGAAGGTGCGTTCCTAGCAATTGAAAACCAAATAGCTCTCTCTTGAGAAGGGGCACTTGCGCAACCAGAGGTGAAAACTACTCATATCCTATGTAAGAACGAATGGTTATGAGAAGCACCATGTACAAAATGCTCCCAAATCCACAAGCACCTTCCTAATTCTAATTCTAACTTGAACTAACCGATACACTTATAAGAACAAGAAACTTTTGCCAGACTTTGATGTCACACAAATTCAATAAAATGACAATAAAAATTCAGATTTTGTAGATATAAAAAGAACACAGAGATAAAAAATCAAACCTTTTTTTTTTTTTTTACAGACATAAAAAGAGAACCCTTAGGGGTGACAACGAAGACAAGAGTAGTAGAAACACTAGTTTTTCTCTGGGACATAATAACTAGATTATCAATGACTATCTTAATCACTTTTTCTTATTACGAATTATTTATTTTCATTTGCAATAGCGGCGGCATGACCTAACAACAGTTGGTCTTATGCTTATACTCACAAAGAATCATCAAATCAATTAAGAACAGAGTGTCATAGATTAAAAACTCACTGACCTTGTTACGGTACTCTTTAATGAAATCCTCAGCTCTTCTGAAAACAAGTGATTTGTTCTTTTTGGTTCTTTCTTTTTTGAGTTCCGCCTGTTCTCTCCTTCTAATCGCCCAGTCGTCACTGCTTTTTCTCTTCTTAAGGACTATTTCAGGGATGTAGTTAAGTGCTTTCGGTGCTTCTTCTACTTCTGCCATTTGTGATTCGTAAGAGCCAGGGATTTTAGTTCAGAGAAGATGAAGAAAGAGAAATTTGTTGAGGGATTTTAGGGTTTATATGCAGCTCGATCGGTAATTCCATTGAGATCCTGACCATTGGATTTTGAAGATGTAGTTTGGACCTGGGCCTGACTGTAGCTGGAGGGTTGGTCTGAGGGCCATTACCCATTAGGCAACTTTCTCTCTGAATAAGAAAGCCCATTGAATCATTCGTTACAATTACATTAAGGAAGTCTGGGCATTAGTTGTCCCATCCCATATATACATGTGCGGATGTTGTTTCCTACCAATGGTTGTTGTTGAGTTGCTAGGCTAGCCAATACATTTGTCGCTTGGTTTGCATCTCTATATGTATGTAAGATTATGAATTGTCCTATTTGTTGTAGATGGTTTTGTATCTCGTATATCATGTTATGAACGATTCATGATGCTTATGAGATGTTTTTCTTCAGTAGAGTCAATACTATTTTTGAATCCTTATCGAAATAAATTCGGCTCCATCTTGGGTGATTGCCATCCAATAGGAAAGCCCATGTTCCGTTACCAATGCCATAATTACCGCTCCTCGTGAATTCCTGCATATACATCCCGCTCCTGTTGTCATAAATTAAGAATGTACAAGGTCTACACTTGAAGACCTACAAATCTGAATTTTGAACCGTTAGTGTATTAAATTGGGGTATCGCATAGAAAGGATAATTAAAGTTTGTTTTTCCAAGATTGTATTTTATTCATATGAAAATTTCATATGTCCCTTTCATGGGTAACAAGCAAAAAACTTAAATCAAGGTACCCATTCTTATTATAAGAATCATGTACTGCATATGAGGTTAGTTTCTTATAAAGTTATGATGATTTGGTTTTTCTAATATAGCCAAATATTTTTTCATATATTTTCATATATACAATTATTTGAAAAAGCTAATGTATTAACATATTTGAATATAATCCAAGTTTTTGCATCAAGACATTTAGCCCAAACTATTTTAATTTCGAATGCAGAAACTGGTTCATTTAAACTGAAGAAACGAATATATAAATCATTCACTCAATAATTAATTAGATCTCGGATGTTTTAAACGACATTAAGTCTGTACTATATGAACTTCGAATACAGAAACTAGTTCGACCGAAATTATGAAACCAATGAACAAACCATTATCATATATAGTTATATTTGTACATGTTATAATCTACAAATTAAGGTAAGTTTTATGGTGGAAATATTGCGCTTTTCTTGTTCCATGCCACCTCAACATTTGGAGAATAAAACCTCGAAGTGCGAGTCTAATGGTAGAACCCATCGAAGAGACAAAAGAAATAACGTTTTATGGCATTTGAATTTGAGCTTTGTACTTTATTCGTACAATATATATGGGGACCACTACCATCCACGTGGTAAAACTTGGACGTCTGTTTTGGGTTTTTTATTATAATTTATACTCCATAATTAGAGCATCTCTAATGAGAATTTGGTGTGAATCCTATATGTAATCTTTTTTTCACGGATGTGAAATCAAAATTCCCTTAATTTAAGGAGGTGAAAAAATTGTATCTCGAACCATAAATTTTTTAACTAATTTAGTGCAAAATCTATTGGTTGAAAATAATTAAGTAATTAATCCTAACCTTAGATATTGATGATTAGGATACTCACATCCTCCGAGGCAACCTCTAAAACTAAAGGATGATTTTGAGGATGTCTAGATAACTACCATCCACGTAATCTTCACATTCTCTTTTAACATTGCCGTTGGAGAAGGATTTTTTTCAAAAACTAGATAAATCCTATGTTGCCTAATTAATAGGAAGTTGAGGATATGACTTTGGAGATGCTCTTAGAGCATTTCTAATGGTGTGTGGATATGTATCCTATGTGGAGACCCAAAAAAGAGATATTTAACAACATAGAGTCAACTTATTTTTTTTTATTTTGATAAGAAACTTCAGTGGTGGTTGTATCTATGTCTATTCTTATACACTTGTCACTTATTTGTAGAAAGTTAATTCACAAAGTCTAACAAAATAAATAATACAAAAACAAATTGATGACGTGGGTATTGGTGAGAGTTCCAGAAATCCATACTCTCTTCCGAAGTCAAACTTTCATATTAGATTAAATTTTAATTATCCAGCCACCACTGGAGAGTTTTTTTTTTTCTTCTTTTTTTCCTTTTTTATTTTATTTTGGAGGGATTCTAAAATCCTAGGTGGCCTCAATATTTTTAGAAACACATACTCCGTTGGAGATGTTCTTGAAAAGCGGAGGTCTATCAACCACACCCAATATTTCATTCGGAAATCTGTATGGACAACTCCAATACAATTCCAAGAGAATCAACTAGACGGTCAGACTCAATAACGGAAAAGTATCCAAGAGTTATATCTTGATTTCTCAAATCAATCTGCAATCGAACAGATAGAAATTTTTGAGCAGGATCAATATGAGAAATAACTTGTATGGTACCAAAGACCAATATCCAAGCGTCAATCAATTTCTATCCAACAATAAAGGTCGGATTTACCAATTGATTGAACTACAGACAACCTGTGATATGTCAATTATATAAAATATAATGCGGAAAATAAATAACACAGATACCATAAATTTTGTTAACGAGGTGTTAGAGCATAGGTCGGTTGAACCCACCAGGCGTTGGTATGTCAAGTTTGGTTGTCATATTTTAGTGAATCAAAACTCATTTAAAGAGTTGCTTGATTATGTACTAAAGTCAACTTCGTATAGGTTAAACGAGAAAGACTAGGATATGAGACATACAAGTATTACTCGAAGACTTGAAGAATGTGAAGAAGTAAAGATCTATATCGACGACATCATCCTTCCTCTTGAGGTTAGTAATATTTTGACTTGAACTGTTTCATTCCTAACGTATCTTTCAAGTCGTGCTATATTGAAAACATAACTGCGAAGCTGTAAATGATTATACTCTAGTTAGACATAGTATTAAGGAATTAGAATATGAAGTATAACGCTTTTGTACTTCGTATATAAGACATCGACATAATCGTATGAAAGTTACTGTGATTATGTGTATGGGTAAAGGTGAAGGTTTCATCCTAGGAAACAACATTTGTTTAAAGGAAGTACATTCATAAACTTGTTTTGTGAAGAAAGGGAAATCGCTAGGATTATTGGTATTGTTATTCATTGCATATCTTTGGATTACCAATATGTGTGAGTTAGTAGAACCGATCATAATCTGTTACGTATCTTGGTAAAACTAATCACAGTGCCTGACATATGTATTAGTATGACTTTATTAGTGTAACCGATCCTAAGTAATAACTTAAGATGGTATGATCGATATTTTTAATTGGTGTGACCGATCCTAGTAATTGGTGTAACCAATCCTAGTAATTGGTGTGACCGATCACAAAAGAGTTATATAATCGATCCTTATAATTGGTGTAATCGGTCCTAGTAATTGGTGTAACCGATTATAGTAACTGGTGTGACCGATCACAAATAATACGAAAAAATTCAGTAATGCTCCTCCTCGTCGAGTATGATTATCATAGGATGGTGGCATTGTTTATATTCAACAATTTTTTGTTGAAATCTAGCTATACTCGGTAATTATCCTCCATCTGGAAGAGTAGGGGGAAATTGGTTAAATAAAAAATATTTAAAACAACCCTTAGCAAAACTAAATTAGGATTTATGGACTAAATACAACCCTCATTTTAGATAAATCAACTATTGAACTAAGAAACAAAAATAAACTGGTACCCTGCAAGAATACGGGGACTAACACAAAGCTATGTTTTTAAATTAAAAATATATAACCTAGATCAAACTTCATATAAGTTTAACCATGTCAATATAAATTGGAGTAAACTATAAGAAGAGTAAAAACTAGACTACATAGGAGACAAATTTTGAGACATAAACCAATTAAAACTTTTTATGAATCATCTGAAACTTTCCCGTGTTTGATATAACATCACAAACGCTTTTGCTTGTAGCAACAAAATCAAAAAATCGTGAAAGAGAAGAACAAAACAATCAACAACAACATGGAAAACAAGTAAAAACCCATTTGACGTGGGTTTTTTATATTTTATTTTAATACTTGTTGATGGTGGTTTTTAGCTTAGGGTTAAAATCGTAAAACTCTAGTCAGACAGTGACGTCACAGAACTTGAGTAATAATGTCTCCACCAAGCGCATTTATTGAACCCCTTAATATGTCTGCGAGAAAATTACCAGGGTACCTTTTTTTTTTGTTAATTAAGGTTTCGATAGGCCAAACCCTAATTTCCACACTACATGTGCCAATGGCATACCATGCCAGCCACATCTCCGTGCCAAGGCATGCCAACCATGCCAGCCGTACCACATGTGCCAATGGCATACCATACCAGCTACATCTCCGCGCCAAGGCATGCCAACCATGCCAGTCGCACCACAGTGCCAATGGAATACCATGCCAGCCACATCTCCGTGCCAAGGCATGACAACCATGCCAGCCACACCACATGTGCCAATGGCATGCCGTGCCAGCCACATCTCCGCGCCAAGGCATGCCAACCATGCCAGCCGCACCACATGTGCCAATGGCATGCCGTGCCAGCCACATCTCCGCGCCAAGGCATGCCAACCATG
>NC_039362.1:185269076-185279098 GCF_003573695.1 Papaver somniferum | reverse complement strand
TCCAAGGCATACCAACCATGCCAGCCGCACCACATGTGCCAATGGCATGCCGTGCCAGCCACATCTCCGCGCCAAGGCATGCCAACCATGCAAGCCGCACCACATGTGCCAATGGCATGCCGTACCAGCCACATCTCCGCGCCAAGGTGTGCCAACCATGCCAGCCGCACCACATGTGCCAATGGCATGCCGTGCCAGCCACACCTCCGTGCCAAGGCATGCCAACCATGCCACATGTGCCAATGGAATGACGTGCCAGCCACATCTCCGCGCTAAGGCATGCTAACCATGCCAGCCGCACCACTGTGCCAAAGCCCGCTGGATTCCAAACGAAGGGCTGTGACAATCAACGACCATCCTTCCACCTGAGATGCAGATCTTAGCCGTCCAAGGTAGCCAGCTAACTCGCGACAACGTTTGTCCCAACGCCAAGCCCTAATTTTGGCCGCGCCCAAACTATGCCAAAACCCTAATTTTTGCCCGCACCTAAATTATGCCAAAATCCAGGTTTGGCCACACCTAAACCGTGCCAAATCCATGCCGTCCATTCCTTCATGCCGCTGGCTGCCAAAACGAATGGTTGCAACAATCAACGGCTACCCTTCCATCTGAGATGTAGATCTCAGCCGTCCAAGTTCTCCACCTAACACATGGAAACTTCCGGCCCAAGGCGAAACATCATGGTTTTGCCAAGACCCTAATTTTGGCCGCGCCTAAAATATGCCAAGGCCATGCCGGCCCTACCACATGCCCTGGCTGCCAAACGAAGGGTTGCAACAATCAATGGCTACCCTTCCATCTGAGATGCGGATCTCAGCCGTACAAAATTGCCACCTAATGACTTGTGGAAATCTCTTGGCTACAGTGCCAACTCTTATCCACGGTGCCAAAGCCCTAATTTGGCCACGCCAAAGCCACGTCGGCCATGCCTCCATGCCGCTGGCTGCCAAACGGAATGTTGCAACAATCAACGGCTATCCTTCCCCCTGAGATGCAGATCTCAGCCGTACAAACTTGCCACCAAACGACTTGTGGCAATCTCTTAGCTACGGTTCCAACTGTTGGCCACGGTGCCAAAACCCTAATTTGGCCATGCCAGAGCCATGCCAGCCATGCCTCCATGCCGCTGGCTGCCAAACGGAAGGTTGCAACAATCAACGATTATCCTTCCTCTTGATACGCAAATCTCAGCCGTACAAGTTTGCCACCAAACCAAACGATTTTTGACAACCTCTTGGCTGCTATGCCAAAGTTCCACGGTTTGTGCCGAACCCTAATTTGGGCCGCACCAAGAGCATGCACGAGCCGTGCTGGCCATGCCTCCATGCCGCTAGCCACCAAACTGAGGGTTGCAACAATCAACAGCCACCCCTCCTTCTGAGATGCAAATCTCAGCCGTACAAGCTTGCTACCAAACGATTTGTGGCAATCTCTTGGCTACACTGCCAACTCTTTGGCCACGACACACACTTTGCTATGCCAATTCTTTGGTCACGGCACCAAACCCTAATTAGCCCCGCCAAGAGCATGCACAAGCCATGCCAGCACTGTGGCCACGCCACTGGCTACCAACGGAAGGTAACCACAAACAACGACTAACCTTCCTCTCAAGATGCAAAATCTCGACCGTCGAAGGTCACCACCGAGCCGGCAAGCCTCCCAAGCTCAAATTTCCAAACAATAGCAACATGCTACACAAATCACTCGAGACATCAAAACATGTCACAAACTGGGGGATGCTCATCAGGGTATTGGTCTGGCGGTTTACAAAGTGCGGCGTACACCACGCCCATTACAAGAAAGTGTCATAAGAGTGAGGCGGTTAGTAAATACAAGAAGTAATGGTGAAACGTTTCCTTCATTATGGAAACATCAATTCCAGGCGTTACCCGTTACCGTTTTCTTCCATTTACTCAACCGTTCCATTGCTTATGAGACCAGGGTACGTTTCCTTGCGACTTGTATAAATGGGTCTCACCTATTTCCACCAAAGGAAAAGTTTTTGGTCAGGAACATACAACACTCATAAATCACCTGTTAGCTTTCCCATCTGTTAGCTTTCCACTTTCTGATACAAGTCGTCAAACAACTACTCTTCCCGAATCAACTATTCTGGTCTCAACACTCTCTTCGCTTCCCTCCCAGACCAACCCTTCTCCTTCACTTTGTGACCGAAGCAAGTCTGGAACGGCCATTTCTTGGTTTAGGCCGGATTTGTACAGATTGATCTCTCGAATCAAAGTACTCCCTTACAGTACATTGTTTAGGGTTTAGACTCGTTTCTCACCCACACACTCGAAATTACCGAAATCAGCAAAAACTGTTTTCACCCTCAAACAATACTATATTATTAAAAAATAAAGTCATAAACCGGAAAAAAACAAATTCTTATTCAAAAATCAAATCCAAATCTGAATTTAGTTGCCAAACAATTTTTTTTATACATTTCCGGTCAGCAAGAAAACTAAGTAGAAGCTAGAACAACATTTAAACTTTTACTTTTTATTGTTAGATCTAAAGCTTTAAATCATAATGTACAATCAAAAATCATAGTATAGAAACTAGAACATACCATATCCAAGTGTATTCCAATCTTTTCTTCACTTCACTGTTCCACACTTTTAAACTAAATAATCTTCCAACCTTTAATTATACTCAACTTGACTTCACTACAACTCACCATATTAGAAAACACGGGGGTCTAACAACTACACCCAATATTTCATTCGGCAATCTTTATGGACAACTACAACACAATTCCAAGAGAGTCAACTAAACAGTCAGACTCAATTACGGAAAAGTATCCAAGAGATATATCTTGATTTCTCAAATCAATCCGCAGTCGAATAGATAGGAATCGTGAGCCTGATTGAATATGAGAAATAACTTGGATGGTACCAAAGACCTATATCCAAGCGTCAATCAATTACTACCCAACAAGCAAGATTGGATTTACCAATTGATTGAACTACGCATAACTTGTGATATTTCAATTATATAAAATATACCGCGTAAAAGAAAATAACACAGACACCAGAAGTTTTGTTAATGACGAAACCGTAAATGCAGAAAAACCCAGGGACCTAGTCCAGATTGAACACCACACTGTATTAAGCCGCTACAGACACTAGCCTACTACAAGATTAACTTCGGAATGGAATGTAGTTGAGCCCTAACCAATCTCCCAATGATCAAGGTACAATCGTGTTTCTTACGACTCTGAATCCCAAGAAGACTCTACGCACTTGATTCCCTTAGCTGATCTCACCCGCAACAAAGAGTTGCTACGACCCAAAGTCGAAGACTTATAAACTAATATGTCTCCCACAGAAAAATCTGTTCTGATAGATAAATCTGTCTCCCACAGAAATACCTATGAAGTTTGTTCCGTCTTATGATAAATCAAGGTGCATGGGAACCAATTGATAATCCGGTCTTATATTCCCGAAGAACAACCTAGAAATATCAATCACCTCACAATAACTTAACTATATGGTAGTAGAACAAGTTATTATGGAATCACAAAGAATGAGACGAAGAGATTTGTGATTCATTTTTATATCTTACCTATCGGAGATAAATCTTGAGCAAATATCATAGAAGATATTACTCAAAAAGATAGAAGAAGTAAGGTCAGGATGCGCAACTGCAGAGAAAATAGTTTAATTTGACTTCAGAATCCCAATGAATTCTTTAAGTTGTTAACCTATACAGTTTTGGAAAAACCAATGCTAAAGGAGAATCGACTCTAGTCGCAACTATTATAACACATGAGGTGTAGAGATTAGGTTTTCAAATCAGGGTTTGCTAAGTTAGCTTAGAAACAAAGCATTCATTATTCACCGTTATATGAAATCCCTGTTTAAGATGCAAGCTAAGTTTTACTTGAAACCAAAGCAATATCTGTCCACCGTTAGATGGACTTAGGTTGTCACACAAAAATAAAATATACTTCATTTAGATATGGGTGACCGTACCTAAACGTGTATACTTAGTTGGTTCAATAATAGTCAACCAAGGTTAGCGATGTGAGCATTTTTTTCTAATCCATATTCATCTAACACATCTAGATCAACTATGATGATCAATGATAATCAAAGGATATAATTGTGTTCTTCATATAGTTGTTAAATTGTTCATTATTTTATAGTAAAATACATGAACGAATCAAAGAAAAATCGGGTTGATTCGAAAGAATCAATTCATGAACATTTAATCCACAGTTTGCAAAGATTGCATTCCTTATTATATAAACGTACTTTTTCATGAGTATGAAGTCATACTTTACCGATTTAAGAACTCGAACCACTTAAGTTTGTGAATGGGTATGCAAACCTAAGTTCTGGACATTGGTCACAAGCCAACAGTTTGCAAACGACAAACTTTAGCTCCGGACTGAACTCAGTTGAAAATGTTTGCGAACGGGTACGCAAACTTGGTTCCCAGACTTTCAATAATTAAATCATTTTGCGAACTAGTATGCAAACTTAAGTACCCTGACTTAAACAACTGAATAAGTTTGAAAACGAGTATGCAAACTTCTGGTCCTGAATTCCTTCCAAACATTTCGTACACTAAGTACGCAAACTGTAATGTATCCAGACATGGTTTTTCGCTCTTAACTCCCATTTCAATCATTGAAACATTCTTAGAAGATGATAATGGCTGTCTCATACATACCATTAGCTAAAAAGCAATTTTCAAGTGATCGAATGATCAATATGATACTTTCCAACTCGACAACAAATGACTGTCTCACACAAATCATGTAAGATGTTTCAAGAAAATTTCCACGTGATCATATTTTGACATAAAGTCAAGAATCATGATGAATATAGCTAATACAGGAAGCTACCAACACATATTTCGAGAAATAGATAAGCGGGCTGAACACAACTCGAAATATCAAATGTGTATGATATGAAAGACTATATCATATACGACTTGTCCCAATAGGAGATATGTAAGAATTGAATAGACTTCCGAGTGATAGAAAAGTTTTAATCTCCATATACCTTTTGTTGATGAAGTTCCTCAGAGTTCTTCAGTAGATCTTCGTCCTCAGTTGTAAGCACCGTGAAGTCTAAAGCTCAACTACACAATTTATCCTAGTCCAAAACACCTATTGGTAGACTAGAAATCCAGACTATATTTTTGATCAACTAAACTTGAAAAACAAGCTTGAGATAGCAATGCTTGCGAGTTCGACCGAGCAATACTCTAACAACATTGATTAATCACTAAAGAAAATAAAGTAAATAATTATGTGTACAATAAATGGTGTAATATTATTATTGTTTTTGAATATATTATTGTACGTTATATGTTTTGATTTCATACGTACAATCAAAACAACAACAAGGGACTGTTTGGAGAAAAAGTTGAGTGTTTCTATGAGGGTATGTTTAACATAATTATTCAGCGTTTGAGGAAAATAAAAGAGACAAACAGGTGATGAATCTCTTTATTTAACATTTGTTTCCATTAGTAAATTATATGTGATCCCATCTCGGTTTAAATATAAGTCATATATGAAGTTTCATTGGAAGAAAAATGCTAACTCAAAAAAAAATGGTTGGTCATGGATAAAATGTAAGACGGTCCATAATTAAAGTTTTAGTCAAAATTTACGAGTCCTACATCCAGACGCTAATTTATACATGTGTTAACTACATGTGTTTTAGTTTTATATACAATATATTACCGAATTTTTACTCTCTTGATTAACTATATCTCTTAATTTGGATAATTGTCTTCTATAGTTAGATCATGGGAGATGAACATTTTAGAAGCTATCTAGGTTAATAATAAGATCACAAAATTAAGTTAAATATAACTTTCTTTTAAATAATATAAACTACTTCCATGCGGGTAAAATAAATAGATAATTATCGACTTTTACGTTCTTCTTTTTTATTTATTTATTTTTCAAAGTTAACATTGTTCATGAGCGTAATTGGTTTATTCCTCCATTATGTATATATCGTCATTACTTTTTCTTCTTGAGGACTATCTCAGGGATATAGTTAACAAATTTTGGTGCTTCTTCTACTTCTGCCATTTTACTGACAGAGATTGAGATTTCAAATGAAACCCTAGTTACTTAGTCAGTGCAACTAGGGATTTAGTTCAGACTTCAGAGAAAAAGAATGAGATATTATGTTGAGGACGTATTTAGGGTTTATATTTAGGTTGGTATTTGATTATGGGCTTCATTTGAGATCCTGAACTTTGGTTTTTAAATTAATGGTGCAGATTAGTTTAGTTTTATTTCGGGTTTGGGCTTGTTTTTAACTGTTAGAGCATTGCTCGGTTGAACCCACCAAGCGTTGATATGTCAAGTTTGGTTGTCATATTTTAGTGAATCAAAACTCATGTTAAAAGTCGCTTGATTATGTACTAGAGTAAACTTTGTATAGGTTAGCTTGAAAGTATTAGGATATGAGACATTACAAGTATTGTGAAGTCTTGAAGATGTGAAGAAGCAAGGAGCTACAACAACAACAATCATCCTTCCACTTCAGGTTAGTGATATTTGACTTGAACTGTTTCATTCCCTAACGTATATTTCAAGTCGTGCATATTGAAAACATAACTGCGAAGCATATTTGAACTCTAGATAGACATGGTATTAAGGAATACAATACGAGGTTTATTGCTTAACCATTAAACTTTGTAGATAAGACATCTCCATAATCATTTAAATGCTATTGTGATTATGTATGAGTATGAGGTGAGGATTTCATCCTAAGGAACAATGTTTACATGTGTTCTAAGGAAGTAAGTTCATAAACTTGTTTGTGGACCGAAAAGGAAATTGAAGGTGTTATTGGTTTTTTATTCATTGCATATCTTATGAACAACCAATATGTGTGATTGAGTATAACTGATCACAACTTGTTGTGTTCTTGGTAGAATTATTCACAAAGGCCTGACTTATGTATTGGTATAACTTTTATTAGTAAAACCGATCTTAAGTAATCACCTGTGGTATGATCGGGTTTGTTTGTCTGACCAAATATGGGAGAGGGGAACCGATCCTAGTAAGAGATGTAATACATCACAAGGGGAACCGATCCTTGTATGGGGTGCATCAAGGTTTATAGCAGAAAGGGGAACCGATCCTATGGACATGTGCAACACGTTTTTAGGAAAAGGGGAACCGATCCTATGGACATGTGAAACACATATAAGTTAGATACCATATGTATGTGGGGAACCGATCCTAGTACCTAGTCAACCGAATTTTGGAAAGCTAGTGTGACTATGCACAATATTCACATGGAGGTAGAACCGAAACTTGTTTTGGTAGAACCGTTAAGCCCATGATTGTGATTGAATGTTGGTTTGATCAATCACATAGTTCTTGAAAGTCAGATGAACCAATTCCAAACTTGTTTGGAAGTGTGGCAAATCGGTTTCAAGGTTGTAAGTGTGAAAGAGAACTTACAAAGTAAAGATGTCGACAAACTTTGAACACGTGCTGTGAATGTTTATTTCTTTAATTGTTCAAAGATATTCCTTAAAGGCTAAGGGAAGAGAATCCCAGGATCGAAACATAAGTAAGTTAAGAATATTTTAATTAAGGTTATTAATTTCATTTTGTAGGGAAATTCCAGAATTAGTAATGTGCATTTACTAATTAGATTTTCCGAGAGATTTCAATCGTTACTTTTGGACAGAGCATTTCCAGGATTTATGAAAACCGAATATGTGCTTTAATGAGTATCTTGAGAATATTTTAGGTTTTGGAAATTCCTTGGTGTCCAAACTTCCTTGTCTATGAATACTTGAAGTTTGCCTTTCTATCAAACTAATCCTTCGTAACAACAAACTTCCTCTTTTGTTGTTGTTACTGGTATAGCCGCCTATTCGGAGAGGAGAGTAACCTAATTAGGCGAAATCTCTTACGACCGCTCAGTTTAAAGTCTTCTTTGGGATTGAGAATCTCCAGCGTGTACCGTTGGTGGGAAACTAGATAATTGCGGTTTATCTTTTGTTTTCGATTGATTTGATTGACTAACGGTGGTTGAAATATGATTGCACCTAGTTTGTTTATTCTTGAGAATCTTCTCTTCTGATATAAGATTCACTCAAACTAGTTCAGAGTTTCGACAGGGATCTTTAGACTGTTGTTAGTTCTAAAGACGATCTTGTGATAATCCATTGTTAACAGACTCCGTTATGTGCGTGATTGATCACAAGAGATTCAAGTGATTGTGTGCAGGTTTTTATTGAAGATTTAAGAAGATTTGAAGACAAAGAAGATATTGAAGATCTGACTTGGGTTTTATAATCTTTGGCGTGCACAATACTTCTTTCGGTAAAAGAGGATCCAATTAATAATCGGTTTATCCTTGTGGTAGATTCGATTGATTAATTGAGTAGATCGTCATCAACACACTTCTTCGGATTAAAGGTGTTGTTGGCTTAATCTTAAATGATTACTTCGATAATTGAACATAAGATAGATCTAAGGACCTGACGAAAGAGTTTATGTTAAGATAAACAGAAGAGCCTTTGTCCGACTCATATCACTTGGTTGAATAGAGTTGATACCAAACAGATTTGTTGTTCCTTTACTGTTTGGAATACGAACCAAAGGAATTGTTCCAAGTACGTGACTTATTTATAAGTCGGAGGCGTGGGAATACAGACGGAACTAGGTGAACTATAGGGTTAGTTACTTGGTCTCAACTATACGAAGTTAGGTGTATTTTTGTGTAGCAACTTAATCTTGAGAGTATTCAATTCGGGACAAGGTCCCGGGGTTTTTCTGCATTTGCGGTTTCCTCATTAACAAAATCTTGCTGTGTCATTTACTTTTATTTTCCGCATTATAATTGTTTTATTATAATTAAAGTTTACATAAACATTAATTCCTATTTACTTAATAAGCAATCATATTGTGTTTGGTTAAGTCCGAACCTTTGTATCAAGTAAACATACTTTGTTGTTGTATTGTATCGATCTCGTATTCATAGACGGTCACACGAAGTGTGAACCGATTAGTTGTATTGTCTCGACTCAGTCCATAGACAATCACTTTCGGAGAAAGGACTTATAGGTAGGAAAAGTTTTAGCTTGAGGTATATTTGGGTACCCTCTCCTTTTCAGTAACCTTGAAGACCGAAAGGCTAGAACGAAGACCAAGTAAACATATTATCTCAGTATTTAAATTTAGGTCCCCATCTTGTTTTGTTTTCTGTTTTGTACTTATAAAGTTATTCTTGAATTTAAAATTAAAATGGATTGTGTTTTCTATTGAAAATCCTCGAAACCGCCTTAAAAATTTGTATTAAATCATAAAAGTAATGGAAACAGTTTACGACCACTATCAAGATTTGATCCTAAGTTATTATTATAGTTGTTCGGAACTAAATTTTTTAAAAATCATTGGGAGAGATGAAAATTATTAAAATAATAGAGAACCACCTCTATGAAATCTAAAGAGAACTGCTCTACTACGCAACATAAAGTGATATTGTTTGCCATTTCGAAAATTTTGAATTTGTTGGTGTTGATGGTGGTTTTTAGCTTATGGTCAAAATCGTAAAACTGTACATCTGACATGACGTCACTATGACCATTAGCGCATTTATTGAATCAATCATCATGCCTACGTAAGAATTACCGGGGTACCTTTTTTTTACATGGGTCATGTTCCACGACAGAACCCTAACATTGACTGACATCATCTATGCCAAACCCTAATTCTCATGCTATCGCGCCAAGGCATGCCAACCATGCCAGCCGCACCACTGTGCCAATGGCAGACCATGTCAGCCACGTCTCCGCGCCAAGGCATGCCAACCATGCCATCCGCACCACTGTGCCAATGGCATACCATGCCAGCCACATCTCCGCGCCAAGGCATGCCAGCCACGTCTCCGCGCCAAGGCATGCCAACCATACCAGCCATGTCTCCGCGCCAAGGCATGCCAACCATGCCAGCCACGTCTCCGCGCCAAGGCATGCCAACCATGCCAGCCGCACCACCGTGCCAATGTCATACCATGCCA
>NC_039362.1:183806949-183812349 GCF_003573695.1 Papaver somniferum | reverse complement strand
GGTTGTCATGCCTTGGCGCAGAGACGTGGCTGGCATGGTCGGCATGCCTTGGTGCGGATACGTGGCTGGCATGGTTTGCCGTTGGCACGGTGGTGCGGCTGGCATGGTCGTCATGCCTTGGCGTGGAGACGTGGCTGACATGATTTGCCGTTGGCACGGTGGTGCGGCTGGCATGGTTGGCATGCATTGGCACGGAGACGTGGCTGGCATGGTTTTCTATTGGCACGCTGGTGCGGCTGGCATGGTCGGCATGCCTTGGCGCAGAGACGTGGCTGGCATGGTTTTTCATTGGCACGGTGGTGCGCCTGGCATGGTCGGCATGCCTTGGCGCGGAGACGTGGATGGTATGGTTTTCCATTGGCAAGGTGACGTGAGAATTAGGGTTTGGTATGTACGAAGATGATGTCGGTCAATACCAAGGGTTCTGCCGTGGAACATGACACATGTATATAAAAAAAAGGTACCCTGGTAATTCTAACGTAGGAATGTTGATTGATTCAATAAGTGTGCTAGTGGTCGTAGTGACGTCATGTTAGGTGTAAGGTTTTACGATTTTAACCCTAAGCTAAAAACCATCATCAACAAAGGGTTTTGGAGTAAATTCTTTCAACAACGTATAGATCGAGTCATTACAAGCATAGATCTGTTCTAAGATTTTGAAAATAAACGCAGATCCCTTCTAATGATGTTAAAAACAAGTAACTGACTACAAAAGTCTATGCTCCGAAATCCGTTTTAAAAGAAGGTGCTGAGCGGGTCTATAAAGCTTATGATATGTTTTTGTAGAAAATGTAGATAAATCCGAGGCGTTTAGGAAGTAGAAAACGTAGATAAAACAGGAGTTTTCGAAAGGTACATCAATGATAAGTTACTCAAAACACTATCATGAGGGGAATAGTGCTGAGATCCCAAAGATAGGGTAAAATCATAGGGAAAGATAAATCTTTTACTGGGACAAAGTCCCTGTGTCTAGCGCCAGATTGTGAATAAAGAAAAATAACGATGGTATCTTCATGTTCACAAAAATATTCGCATTGCGTATAAAATCATCATGTGGAAGTAAAATAGACATAAAATGATATAAATAAGATAACTCATCGACTTAGAGCCTTCGGAATCGTCCTTGTCTAGTCGTTAGGCAATAATTCAGTGGCTCTCGTGAGTACGAGGCATAATATAACAAAATGTAATAATAAATGCAGAAGATAAAGTACAAAATGTAAATGAGACGATGATTTATGTGGTTCAGCACTAAGGCCTACGTCCACGGGGGTTTATGTTTTACCATGTGTCTGAGAGTTACAAAGATAGTCAAATGACTTTGTTTAATATCGAAGCTAAAAGGGAAATTGAATTCATACCTACTCTTCCTATTTCTCTCTATTATTATCTTCTCCTATACTCACTCCAAACTGGTCGACCCCTTCTCTCTTAGTGGAGAGGGGTATTTATAGGGATTGAACATGGGGTCCACTATCAGAGGCAGCTGTAACCTTATCTTCTTGATCTTTGTGCTGATTTCGTTGGTGGCCGCTCCGTCAGTGTCTTGAGGAAATAAGTATCTCTTTCCGAGTTATAAACACATCTGTCTGAGCCTTACGAGAACCTTTTTTATTTCCTTCAAATAAACAATTGTAAAAGGAGGTTGGATTCTTCCGGCTCTTTCAGTATCTTTCCATGATGGTGGAGTAGCAGCGTCTCTGGTGACGGTTGGAGCTGTCATACTTGAAGAAATGTTGGGGTGGCGGGAGAGGCTGTGGTTCTGGTGATCGTAGGTGTATCGTGCAAATATGGCACGGTTTTGATCACGGAGTGTTGGAGCCATGGCGCTGTTTCGAAGGGTGAGGATGACGCTTCTTTGGCTGGTTGTGGAGAGGAGAAGACGGTGCTGGAAGGGTGCAAGTTGTTATCGCTGGAAAGGATGCAAGCGGCTGGCGCTGGAAGGATGCAAGTTGCTGGCGCTGGAAATATGCAAGATGTTAGTGCTGGAAGGAAGCAAGATGTTAGCGCTGAAAGGATGCAAGATGCTGGCGCTGGAAGGATGCAAGCTGTTAGCGCTGGATTGGCTTGGAATGAGCGCTGGCTTGGCATTGGCGCTGGCTTGGATTAGGTATGGCGCGAACTGTTGGTTGGTCATGGTGCGGACAGTTGGCTTGGCACGGCGCTGGCTTGGCGTGGCGCGGATTGTTGGCTTTGCACGACGCCTGGCTTGGCGTTGCGCGGACTGTTGGGCACCGTGAGGCTTGTTCTTGCGGGCCCAATTGTCTCTTTCCATACATATCTCAAATAGTAAATCCTTTCCTTATTCAAATTCCAAAAGTGTTATGCCTATAAAAGGGGTTGTCTTTCCTCTTTTTTTTTTAAATGCAAACAAAGCGCCTGTTTTATGGTTTTATTTGAATTGATAAATAACTGTTATCTACGAGGGTTTTGGATTATTCTTTTGGAATGAATTGTTTAAGAATAATGTTGTATTGATTACGATTGCAAGTGACGCACACATCCCAGGAAAACCATGGAACCGTGAGTGTTGCGTGTCATTAGAGAGCATGGGATGAAACGTAACATAGCTATCGGTTTTATCATTCCCGTGAAATCTTGAAGTAGTAAACCATGTATTTTTTTCTAGGCAAGACTTACTCGGTTTTTTCGGATCTCTTGACGAAAAATGAATCTTCCGGGTGTAAGTCCGAGTTTTGTGGGAAGCACCGACGCGATTGTGGAAAGTCCCCAGTCGTCTCTGATCCACCTGATAACCGAGTCGTCGATCCCTGGGCGGATCGTTTGCTCCTACCACCTTGGAAGTCCCAGCCACCTCTTGTGGTGTTGTGACTGGTAACTGAGTTATCGATCCCTGGGAGGATCGTTTGCTTCTACCATCTTGGAAGTCCCCAGTCACCTCTTGTCGTGTTATGACTGGTAACTGAGTCGCCTGGTAACTGAGTCGCTAATCCCTGAGCGGATCGTGTGCTTCTACCACCATGAAAGTCCCCAATCACCTCTTGTCGTGTTATGACTGGTAACTGAGTCGCCTGGTAACTGAGTCGTCGATCCCTGAGCGGATCGTTTGATTCTACCACCATGATGTCTAGGTTGAAGTATGATATTGGGAGTTGGAAATCGATATTGTAAGCGAGAGATTAATCTCCCACTGTGGTCTCCAATTGTTTGAGGGTGAAAACAGTTTCTGCTGGTTTCAGTAATTTCGTGTGTTGTGGGTGAGAAACGAATCTTAACCCTAAACAATGTACTACAAGGGAGTACTTTATATTCGAGAGATCAATCTGTACAAATCCGGCGTAAACCAAGAAATGGCCGTTCCAGACTTGCTTCGGTTACAAAGTGAAGGAGAAGGGTTGGTTTTGGGGAGGGAAGCGAAGAGAGTGTTGAGACCAGAGTAGTTGATTCTGGAAGAGTAGTTGTTTGACTTGTATCAGAAAGTGAAAGCTAACAGATGGAAAAGCTAACAAGTGATTTCTGAGTGTTGTATACTCCTGACCAAAACTTCTTGTTCGGTGGTAATAGGTAAGACCTATTTATACAAGTCGAAGTGAAACATACTCTGATCTCGTAAGAAATGGAAACAGATGAATAAATGGGAGGAGGTGGTAATCGGTAACGCCTGGAATTGATGTTCCATAATGAAGGAAAGCGTTTCACCATTACTCCCGGTATTTATTAACTGCCTCATTCTTATGACATTTTCTTGTAACAGGCGTAGTGTACGCCGCATGCTGTAAACCGCCAAACCAATACCCTAATGAGCATCCCCCAAGTTGTGACATGTGTTGATGTCTCGAGTGTTTTCGTGGGAAACATGTAGCAGGTTGCTGCTGTTTTGCAAGTTGATCTTGGGAGACTTGCCGGCTCGGTGGTGACTCTCTACGGTCGAGGTTTGCATCTTGAAGGAAAGGTAGTCGTTGATTATTGCAACCCTTCGTTTGGTAGCCAGCGGAATGAAAGCATGGCCGGCATGGCTTCGACATGGTTAGGCGTGGCCAAGCTTGGATTTTGGCATAGTTTAGGCGCGGCCAAGAACTAAGGTTTTGGCATAGTTTGGGTGGGGCCAAAATTAGGGCTTGGCGTTGGGCCAAAGGTTTCCACGCGTTAGCTGGTCTCCTTGGACGACTAAGGTTTGCATATTAAATGTAAGGGTGGTCGTTTATTGTTGCAACCCTTCGTTTTGGCAGCCAACGGCGTGGAGGAAAAGTTGGCATGGTTTTGGCACAACGGTGTGGCTGGCATGGTTGGCATGCCCTGGCGCGGAGATGTGTCTGGAACGGCATTCCATTAGCACATGTGGAGCGCTGGCATGGTTGGTGTGCTTTGGGCACGGAGATGTGGCGCGGCATGCCATTGGCACATGTGGCATGGTTGGCATGCCTTGGCGCGGAAAGGTTGCACGGCATGCCATTGTCACATGTGGTACGACTAGCATGGTTTAGGCGTGGCCAAGCTAGGATTTTGGCATAATTTAGGCGCGGGCAAAACTATGGTTTTGTGATAGTTTTGGCGCGGCCAAAATTTGGGCCAAAGGCTACCACACGTTAGCTGGCGACCTTGGACGGTTAAGATTTGTATGTCAGATGTAAGGGTGGTCGTTGATTGTTGCAACCCTTTGTTTTGGAGGCCGTGAAGGAAAAGATAGTATGGAATGGTTTAGGCGTGGCCAAGTTAGGATTTTGGCATAGTTTAGGTGCGGTCAAAAACTAGGGTTTTGGCATAGTTTGGGCGCGGCCAAAATTTGGACCAAAGGCTACCACGCGTTACCTGGCGACCGTGGGAGGCTAAGATTTGCATCTCAGATGGAAGGGTGGTCGTTGATTGTTGCAACCCTTTGTTTTGGGAGTCGTGAAGGAAAGGCTGGTATGGCATGGTTTAGGTGTGGCCAAGCTAGGATTTTGGCATAGTTTAGGGGCGGTCAAAAACTAGGGCTTTGGCATAGTTTGGGCGAGGCCAAAATTTGGGCCAAAGGCTACCATGCGTTACCTGGTGACCTTGGAGGGATAAGATTTTCATCTCATATGGAAGGTTGGTCGTTGATTGTTTCAACCCTTCGTTTTGGCAGCCGTGAAGGAAAGGCCGGCATGGTTTAGGCACGCCTTGGCGTGAAGACGTGTATGGAATGGTTTTCCATTGGCACGGTGGTGCGGCTGGCATGGTTGGCATTCCTTGGCGCGGAGACGTGGCTGCCATGGTTTTCCATTGGCACGGTGGCGCGGCTGGCATGGTTGGCATGCCTTGGCGCGGAGACGTGGCTGAAATGGTTTGCCATTGGTACGGTGGTGCGGCTGGCATGATTGGCATTCCTTGGCGCGGAGACGTGGCTGGCATGGTTTGTCATTGGCACGGTGGTGCGGCTGGCATGGTTGGCATGCCTTGGCGCGGAGACGTGGCTGG
>NC_039362.1:183795326-183806718 GCF_003573695.1 Papaver somniferum | reverse complement strand
TTTTCCATTGGAACGGTGGTGCGGCTGGCATGGTTGTCATGCCTTGGCGCGGAGACGTGGCTAGCATGGTCGGCATGCCTTGGTGCGGATACGTGGCTCGCATGGTTTGTCGTTGGCACGGTGGTGCGGCTGGCATGGTCGGCATGCCTTGGCGCGGAGACGTGGCTGACATGATTTGCCGTTGGCACGGTGGTGCGGCTGGCATGGTTGGCATGCATTGGCACGGAGAAGTGGATGGCATGGTTTTCCATTGGCACGCTGGTGCGGCTGGCATGGTCGGCATGCCTTGGCGCAGAGACGTGGCTGGCATGGTTTTTCATTGGCACGGTGGTGCGCCTGGCATGGTCGGCATGCCTTGGCGCAGAGACGTGGATGGTATGGTTTTCCATTGGCAAGGTGACGTGAGAATTAGGGTTTGGTATGTACGAAGATGATGTCGGTCAATATTAAGGGTTCTGTCGTGGAACATGACACATGTATATAAAAAAAGGCACCCTGGTAATTCTACTATAGGAATGTTGATTGATTCAATAAATGTGCTAGTGATCGTAGTGACGTCATGTTAGTTATAAGGTTTTACGATTTTAACCCTAAGCTAAAAACCATCATCAACAAAGGGTTATGGAGAAAATTCTTTCAACAACGTATAGATCGAGTCATTACAAGCATAGATTTGTTCTAAGATTTTGAAAATAAACGCAGATCCCTTCTAATGATGTTAAAAACTCAAGTAACTGACTACAAAAGTCTATGCTCCGAAATCCATTTTAAAAGAAGGTGCTGAGCGGGTCTACAAAGCTTATGATATGTTTTTGGAGAAAATGTAGATAAATCCGAGGCGTTTAGGAAGTAGAAAACGTAGATAAAACAGGAGTTTTCGAAAGGTACATCAATGATAAGTTACTCAAAACACTATCATGAGGGGAATAGTGCTGAGATCCCAAAGATAGGGTAAAATCACAGGGAAAGATAAATCTTTTACTGGGACAAAGTCCCTGTGTCTAGCGCCAGATTGTGAACAATGAAAAATAACGATGATATCTTCATGTTCACAAAAAATATTCGCATTGCGTATAAAATCATCATGTGGAAGTAAGATAAACATAAAATGATATAAATACGATAACTCATCGACTTAGAGCCTTCGAAATCGTCCTTGTCTAGTCATTAGGGAATAATTCGGTGGCTCTCGTGAGTACGAGGCATAATATAACAGAATGTAATAATAAATGCAGAAGATAAAGTACAAAATGTAAATGAGACGATGATTTATGTGGTTCAGCACTAAGGCCTACGTCCACGGGGATTTATGTTTTACCATGTGTCTGAGAGTTACAAAGATAGTCAAATGACTTTGTTTAATATCGAAGCTAAAGGGGAAATGGAATTCATACCTACTCTTCATATTTCTCTCTATTATTATCTTCTCCTATACTCACTCCAAACTGGTCGACCCCTTCTCTCTTAGTGGAGAGGGGAATTTATAGGGATTGAACATGGGGTCCACTATCAGAGGCAGCCCTTATCTTCTAGATCTTTGTGCTGATTTCGTTGGTGGCCGCTCCGTCAGTGTCTTGAGGAAATAGGTATCTCTTTCCGAGTTATAAACACATCTGTCTGAGCCTTACGAGAACCTTTGGTCTTTCCTTCAAATAAACAGTGGTAAAAGGAGGTTGGCTTCTTCCGTATCTTTCCCTGATGGTGGAGTAGCTTTGGAAGTTAAGAATTATCCTACATTATTATGAATAGCAATACCCATACCAGTTGATTTATTATTTGGAAAGATAAATGGATCAAAATTTATGAAAATTCAACCTACAAGAGAAAGAGACCAACGCATATACTGACCAAGTGTTCCAGAAGGAGGAGCATGATCAAAATGAATTAATATAATGTATATATGATATGTAATAAAAATGTTAAAAAATGCATTAAATATCGGTAACGGAATTAGGTGTAGTATGTTGAAAAACAAAAAAACATCGAGTTTTCCATATATATGCCATATTGTAACCACCGCCAAATAGCTAGGGGAGTCATCTTGATAATGAAATTGGATTATGCTCATTAAACCATATAATTAAACAATTTGGTAACATGATTATTAACTAAAAATAGTATAAAATATATTTTAAAGTAGGAAACGGAACAACATACAATGGATAAAAAACGAAAAGACTGAGCATAGCCCGTCATTGGGAATATTTGGACACCACTATAGAAATTCTGTGGAGATTTATAGGAGATTTTCCATAAGAATAAGAACAGTTTGTATGGGAGCTTCATATGCCAAAGTTTAAGCCAAAAGAATTTAGAGAAAAGTCTGTTAATATGGATTGCTCGTTGATGTTGCAGTATAAGGTGGTTATAAGCAGAACTTACAGAAAAATGTCCTAGCATGGTGAGCGACCATTTTAATAAATCTATAGTTTGCAGAAATAACCATATTTGCGGAGTATTCTAAATATGGTCATGCGTAGAATAATGATGAAGTTTTTCAAGCTTCCGGTTACAATGGTTAGCAAAATAAGAAAGAGTGGTTGGAGGAGGTTGTGTACCATGATTTGTTGGAACAAGATCTAAGGAGCATAACAAATTATGCTTCCAGGGATTAATGGAATTGAATTCACCAAAAATCCAAATGTAATGTTATCTAAAAATATGTGGACCTTTAAGTATACTCCTTCATATCCAAGTACCATTATTAGGAAACTCATCAAAGAAGAAGTTTTTGTACCCTTAAAGTCTCTTTTTCCAATCGAGAAGAAAGACTTTCTAAATCTGACACATATAATTGCCTTCCCACTAATTCACCAAAAAGGGTCAACAACCGAAAATGTTAAAGCTGAGACAAATAACATAGGCCAAATCTAGGACAATGAATTAAGATTAGACCTTTGATCATTCCCCTCTCCATCTTGTTACCAATCCCAATATTAGAATCATTCCCCTCTTCACCATTCAGATTGTGCCAAATCTTGTCCCAAATCTGGACCAGTCCCCATCGGTTAACAGTCCTTTTAATCAAGAGTTACAGTGTCTTCCATTCTAGAACTTGCTTAGATTCCACAAACAGAATTCAAAAGCAAAACTAATTTTATTCAAAAAGAAAAATTTAACTTTCGGGTTTCTAACTTTCTACAAGTACCATCCAAACAGGCAATGAGTCTTTGTCTCGGGGTGTTTGGATCCTAGATATGTCCATGTTCACTCAATAGTCAATCATCTGAATTCCTACCTTTTTTCTTCTTTAATTTTGATCAACAATGAATTCTACTAGTCACCCTTGCTCCTTTCTCAACACTTTCATTTTTCTCGGTGGTACCAAAATACAGGTTCGACTGACGAACACTAGTTAACATGAATGGTCCATTAAATACCAAGAATCTAACTCAACTTACCATAAACTAATACCAAAGCGGCTACGAAAAAAATGAAAAATTATTAAGCGAGGCTACTTGGTCTCTGAACAAATTGTGAAGTCGCGTGTACCAGTCATACTATCTCGACTATGACCACCTGGCTAGAGGTGGAATAAATTTTCTCTCATCCTTCGACCGCAAGAAGGATGCAAGTCCAAAAAAGACTAAACCATGGGACTTGCATAAAGATGCAAGCCAAAAAGACGCTGAGAAGAGAGAAAGTCGAAGATACAACATACAAGGGGACTTTCTGGAAGAGAGCAAGCCCAAGAGACGCGGAGAAGAAAATAAGTCGAAGATAAACCATACAAGGGGACTTGCAGGAAGAGATCAAGCCCAAGAAACGCGGAGAAGAGAATGAGTCGAAGAGAAACCACACAAGGGGACTTGTCAGAAGAGAGCAAGCTAAATAGACTCCAAGAGGAGAGTGAGTTGAAGAGACACCACTAGAGGACTTCCAGAAAGAGTCCAAGTCCAAGAAACACCGAGAATAAAGCAAGTCAAAGAGACGTCGCACTAAGGGATTTGCAAGAATTGAGCAAGCCCAAGCGGTTCTGAATCAAGACTATGGGACTTGTAGCGAGTGCACAAGTCTGAAATCATCAATAGACAAGGGGACTTAAGAGTAAACGCGCAACTCCCTAGCAAGAGTCACATACGACTGACTAGGGGACTTGCAGCAAGCGTGGAATTCAAACCCATACGATATTGAAAAAAACAAGGAGACTCGCGTGAATATGCAAGTCTCAAGGTGAAGGAACCAAAAGAAGCGCGCAGCGACAGAAGAGCCAAGGAAGCGGATGATAGATTGTTGAGAAGACTAACGCCTTACCCAAACATCTAGGGGAGTTAATGTTGATACTTGGAAATTTCCAACGAAGAAATGACCATATAGGATGTAAGCTCAAAGTGATAGTAATAGAGCTTACAGAAAGGTATAAGAGATAATTTGGGCTCAAAGGAGAGGAGTCCTAATGATCCATTAAGGGAAGTCAAGATAATAAGTCCAAGAGGAAAGACTAAGGAGTCAAACTTAGAGAGAAAGAAAGGGAATGCTTGTAAATACTTCTAAAAGGATGGATATTAGATAAAGCCAAGGAGAGAGATGCCTATACAAGGGGAGGTTGATCTCCACTAACAAAAGGGGAGCTAACTTCTTGTGGTTAACCATGTATTAATTCCTAAAGTAGGCTTCCAACTATATTATGATATTTGTACATATTACATTTTGGTGACCACAATGGGAGTCTACTCATAGGATTAGGACAGCGGTTTAGCCCCAGAAAACTCACAAAAGCGGCATCATCGACAGTCCGCGTCAACATATAATCTATTTTCTTCGTACAAGCGGCACTGTTGGACCACCAGCTTCATTTGTTAACGGGTAGATTAATTATATATCCCTACTTTTGACACCCAACAAATATACCCTTTCCCAAAATAAATATACCCCTACTCTTTCTAGAAGCCAGAAAACAGAATTACTAGATTATTGAAGTACCCCAGTTTATATTTCCCATTACAACGCTTTCTGACAGATTATTTTCATTTACGTTCTCTCACTTTCTCTTTCTTCTCTCACTCAGATCTGGAAAATATAGAAACTGGAAAACTGAAGAATGAATTGAAAATGGATAAACTGAAAAACTGAAGAATGAAATCACGATCTTTAGAGATTTGTTGTAGTTTAAAGAAGATCAAAATCGTCGCGCAAATCATCAAATTAGGTTTCCAATTTACTATGTTCTTCATAATCTGAAGATTGAAAAACAGGATTCGAAAGGTAAAATACGAATTTCCTCTTTTATTTATTGTGTTCTTAATAATCGCTTTGATTATTTTGTTTCAAAACAAGTTTGATTTTGATTTCTTACAGTTCTATTTTGAAATCAGTTTTTACATTGAAAAATTGATGCATGTTAATTTCTTGAACAGATTTAGTTAGTGTAGCTAATACAGATGCCAGTTTTAATTTTTTTAGATTTGCTACAAGTTTTGGTTGATTTCATTAAATTATTTGATTCATATATATTTTGTTGTCAAATCAATTTTGTTTTACTGTTACGATATCCACACTAATTTTTTGATGTTTTCCAGTTGCATGTGATCGAAACAGAATTGAACTACATTGTTGATGTTAATAGAGGAAGAAACGTCAACTTATGTAGGTAAACTCAACTGCATAATGTTAAGTTCACGAAATTATGAAATTATGATGGTTGAGTAATGAATGGATGAATGGTTTTGGTTGATGAATGATTTATAGTGTTTTTTTGGCTGAAAACTCAACTGTGGTTGATGAATGATTGTGTTAGTTCATACCAATGCTTTATAACATTTATAGTGATTGTTTCGCGGTGAACCTGAATCTTCAAGTTTGAGTATTCGTTCATGAATTTACAAGTTTAATTTTAATTGTAAATGGATGAATGAATTGATACAATAGAAAATATTTTGATACAAATAGAAAAACCATGCATCATATTTCGAGAGAACTGGTGTCAACAACCAAAGTTAACCCAGTATGTGGGATCAACAATAGAAGTTGATACCACAAAACTGAAATCCAGGAACATGTTTTCCAAGAAACTGTTGTCAACAACTAGAGTTGACACAAATAACAGGGATCAACAAGCTAGGTTGACACAAATATTTTTGGAATTACAAATATGCATTTTGTAAATGAAAATATGATATGCTCTCTTTGGTAAATGCTAACTATTTTTATTGTTTAATTTAGATTGAGAGAAGGAAAAAAAAAACCAACAAAACAAAAAGGGGAGGAAGATAATTGAAGAAGAAAAAGAAGGGGAACCGCATAAAGCTGTTAAAATTAAAATTCGTATATTTAAAAAGAAATATGGTTATGCATTTTGGCTTGTTCTTGTATTTTCAGCTGAAAATATTGTTTTTAGTTAGTTGTTAAAGGTTGAGGCCAAATCGAGTTTCAAATCTCCATTTATTATTAACATACAACATCTATTGGCTACTCCCTGTTAATGTTAAATGATCCATCGTGATTTTTGTTTGGAACAAATCTATGATATGATTGTGGGACAATAAGTCATAAGGTAGTTGGTTTAGTATTTTAGAGCATGCTTCTTTCTGCTGGCTCATTAGAAACATTTTGATCTTAGCATGTCTATCTTTAGAATCTCATGACCAACATGATCTTTTTTCTGGCACATACATCGAGTGTATTTGTATTGGATTAACAAAAACTTTAGCTCAAAATATGAATCAGTTAATTAAGTGCATTAGTTTCCCAATTACATCGGTTTTCCAATGACTCATGTTTGAATGTCCAAATATAATGTTTTAAGTATCTTGCAGGTACATTCGGTTCGGGGGGACTTCTCTCCAGAGAATATTATACCCGGAGGGCTGTGCTCATCAGTGAATTCTCAAACTTGGTCAATATGGTTGTAATATATACATCATCGGAAGTTTGTAAATTTAATGGCTGGTCACTTTTGAGTTTTTATGAAATGAATGTGGTTGTACAAGATAATGTCTATTATTATAAATAAAATGTTTCTACAGGATGACTTGCAGGTATATAACTTATGTAAAATAGCTTAAACATACAAACAAATTCATGCGATTTTTTTATTGGCTTTAAACTATGGCGCCAACAACCAAAATTGACATCTAAAATTAGTGTCAACAACCAAAATTGACGTCGATAACTCGTGTCAACAACGGAAGTTGACTCCACAAACCGACGTCATCAGTCGAAGTTGACACAAAGTCTGGAACTAAGGAACATCATGTCGAAGTTGACACAAAGTCTGGAACTCAGGGACATCCTGTTTAAAGAGTATCGTGTCAACAACCAAAGTTGACGATTAATATCCTGTGTCAACAACGAAGTCTCGTGTCGACAATAGAAGTTGATCTCAAAAATAAAAATTTAGAAATGTTCAGATTAGTGCGGTGTCAACAACCGAAGTTGATCCCCAAAATTATAACTTCAGAAAATGTTCATATTATATATCCCCAAAATTAGAATTTCAGAAAATGTTCATATTATATATGGGTCCCAAAAATAAAAATTTAGAAAATATTCATATTAGTGTGGTGTCTACAATGAAAGTTTATCCCAAAATCTGGGGTCAACAACCGAAGTTGATCCCCAAAATTATAACTTCAGGAAATGTTCATATTATATATCCGCAAAATTAGAATTCCAAAAAGTGTTCTTATTATATATAGGTCACAAAAATAAAAATTTAGAAAATATTCATATTAGTGTGGTGTCAACAACCGAAGTTGATCCCAAAATCTGGGGTCAACAACCGAAGTTGATCCCCAAATTAGAATTTCAGAAAATGTTCATATTATATATGGGTCAACAACCAAAGTTGATCCTAAAATCTTGTGTAAATCTAGTGTCAACGAGCAAAGTTGATCCCAAAAATTGATGTACTAAAAATAGTGAACTTGGCGTGAATCGAACACACATCTTCTGACTGGAGTCAGTTGTGATACCATTACACCACAAGTTCGACTCAATGTGCATTATAATACATGTATTTCTGTGAACATACCTACTTAATATGACATATAAGTTTCTATCTGTAATGACATGCTAGTTTAGGTTTGTATATATAAGGTGTAATTGGGTAAATGGGATTCCTCATGCTCCCTTTAGGTTTGTATATATAAGGTGTAATTGGGTAGACCTTTCATCAGCAAAACTAAATTCATTTTTACATCTTCTTCTGCAAACCAAAGCAAATTAAACATGCATATCCCACCCAGTACATGCAAAATTCTACGTTTATTGGCACAATACTGCACATTCAACCAAAATGGAGCCATAAAATTACAAGAGAAATAAGTGAGTACTTCTAGATTGCCATGACTCAAGCTACTTTCTCGGTCTGCAATCAAATACGGTTGTCGATCCCACCAGAATTTAGTAGAAGCAGAGCCGGAGATGAAATTAAAGGCGCCCAAGCCGCTCATCAACATTAGATACAGATCGAAATTTAACATATCAATAACAAAAAGTTGGTCCACGTAATGGCTAGCATCAACAGTTTATAACAGAATAATAAAAAAAAAGAAACAAGTATTACGAATAAAGCACCAGTAAGCGATATAAACATGAATGCATCAGATGCCTAACTATTTTCATCATACTACATAATCACTAGCCATACAAAACAAATAGATTCAAACAATGCCTAGATTAAGTCCTTTTTTCCGAATAGAAAACTGTAAGCGACAAAGTGTAAATACAAGAATGTCATGATGCATTTTTTTAAGTCGCCATTTTCATAAGTTATTTGGTAATCAAATTAATGTAAAATCCCTTTCTATTAGCCAACTTCCTTCACTCTCTGGTTGTCTGAGCAACTAATTCTTGCATTGACCAAATAATTACAGCTTGCACTAGTCATCCATAATCCAATTTCACCTCCTCCAACACTACCAATGACAATTACACCAACAACAATAGCCTCAAACTCCAACCAGCACCACCTCCAAACCCCATTCAAAAACCACAAAATAATTGTTATTTTAAACACCTTCCACCACCACCAGATCCACCCCCACCACTACAACATCAATATTATAAATTAAAAAACAACAATATATATCTAAAATATGATGAAATTAAAATTAAAATTGAAACCTAGATCTAAAATAAAATTGAATCATACCAGTTTCAAAATCAACAATCTCTATCTCAATTCATTCGAAATAAACAAAGAAATCAAGTTGTTGTTGAATCAACACAAATTAAACTTCCAAAATGTCTGCAACCAAATTAAAAATTATACAAACTACATCAGTATCCGGCTTCAATGCAAAGATCTCATTCAATCTTCAATTCGAAAACCTAAAAAAATCAAATTTATCGATCTCTGAATCTAGAAAATCAATCTTTAACCTAGAAAAATAAGAACAATTAAGTTGAAATCAGTGGAAATCGAGCAGAAAAATAGTGATAAAACTATCAAATCGGATAAAAAATATCAAATATGTCTCTGAATCTGGAAAATCAATTATTAACCCAAGAAGATGAAGAATGATAAATAAAATGTTGAAATTAGTTGAAATGGAACACTAACACAGTGATAGATCTTCTGCTAATCATGGAGGACATGGTGGTGGCGGCGACGGAGCTGGTGGTGGCAGTTGCAGAGGTGCTGGAGGTGGTTGAAAGAGGAACAAAATGTTCAGACGTAAAATCATAAATGAAGTGATTCGATACGAAGGTGAAAAGGGGAGGGGTAAATAAGGAAACAAATAAAAATGTTGATGGACCCCGATGGGCTTATAGATGGAGAAGAGTATATTTATTTTAGGGAAAATTAGGCGCATGCCCAAAAAAAAATATTCTTATTGTCAGGCCCACAATTAATTTAGATACCGTGACACCCAAAATTATCCGAAATTATTAAGAATCAATACATAACTCGTTATGCATACTATTTTTCAGGCATAACTCGTTATGCAGCCTAATTTTTCAGGGGTATAATTGGCAACGCAACTTGGATATAGCATATTTAAAAAACCGCGTGTTGGAATTTTACAAATTTTATACCGTTGGAAATCTTTTTAAGAAAGCTACGTAACGAGTACAAACGACAATATCAAATTTTTGTTTTTCACGAAAAAATCGGAGGTGATCATCATTTTAGGAATTTTTTTCGAAAACTGACTACATAACCATTATGCAGCCACCAAAAAAGATGCATAACACATTCTGCAGACGCATAACGAATAATGCAACCATTTTCTCGACTGCGTAACAAATTATGCATCTGCATAACAAAGTTATGCATCTATAGCAAGTTATGTAGCCATTATTTTGGTTGGTTTTAGTGCGTACATAAAAAATTGATGCATAATTGGTTATGCAGCCATATTTAAGGATGCATATCAGGTTATGCATCCATTGTCTCTATACATAAAATATTATGCAACAATTTTCTCGATGCATAATGCATTATGCAGCCGTATTTTGGATGCATATCAGGTTATGCATCCATTTTCTCGACTGCATGATGCATCAATTTTCAATTTCACACAAAATAACAAAGATGTCGGATAATGTGTTATGCATCTATTTTTTCGACTACATGACATGTTATGCACTCATAACAACATCATCTTCATCTTCTTCTTCTTCTTCTTTGTTCATCATCCCAGCTAAAATAATCTTTATTATTATTCCCTGTATTTTCTAAATCTCAAATCAACTTTTCTTCATGTTCTACTTGATTGAAACAATTACAAACCCTATCTCCATCTCATAACACATCTCAGATCCATCTTCTCAATCATAATACCTAATTAAAAAAAAAACCATTCATACATCTTTCGGAAATAACAAACAGCAAGATCTCGATTCATCTCAGAGCATCACCTCAAACCCTAACTTTCAATTCCATTCATCTATTGTTTTCAATCTTCATGTGATTATACTGTCTATCGATATTATTGACCGTAAGTCACAGTTGGGAGGAAGAAAGGAATAATAATTGAAGAAGAAATTCCCGTGAAGAAGAAGAAGAAGAAGAAAAGATAGGAAAAAACCAAATTTTATAAATTGTGGGTCTGGGAGAAATTTTCTCACGAAATTTGGGTGCGCGCGTGAACTTTTCCGACAGTGGGTTTCACGAGGATATATATGAAGCCCATCAAAACAAGGGACATTTGTATAATTACCACTTTTTTAACAGCCCAGCGTTGGATCATCAGCGTCATTTTTGACAATCAAGCATCCTCGTCAGACCATCAGCGTCACTTTCATATTATCTTTTATCTTACCCAGCACCTGCATCTCTCTATCCAGCGCCTCCATCTCCCACCAAAAGTAACTCAGCAATGACCCAGGGGTTAGTCGTGGGAGAGTTCGAGAGATTTTAATGTATTTAGATTTTCTCCTGTTAGTCCTGAGGGAGTTTGAGGGAGTCTCTCCAAATCTCTTTTAGTCGTGGGGGGGGGGGGGG
>NC_039362.1:183779446-183795048 GCF_003573695.1 Papaver somniferum | reverse complement strand
TGTTTATTTTATTTGTGTACTATTTTGATTGTTTTTCATATCTTTGATCTCCATGATTGTTTATTTTGATTGTGTGTATAGTTTTTTTTTTTTGTGGGTACTCTCTCTCTCTCTCTGTCAAAACCCTAATTTGTGGTTCAAAAGATCTTGGTAAGAAATTGCATGATTTGATTATAATGATATCTTTAAATTCAACCGTTGGAATATGATGAAATTTGAGTATGTCATAGTTTACCTTGTTATAGAAGTACAATAAAATTTTCACTCGGATCAGGTCATGTTTGCTACTGCAAAGCTTGCACAATATATGACTATGGTCTGCTGAGTTTAAATCCCGAATAGGGGACTGATTCCTATTTATCTCATTCTCCGCTTATCGGACAAAGCTGAAATTTTAGTATGATGTTTGTATATATGAAGGTTACCTACTGTAGAAATTTCATGAAGTTATGATCACTTTAGGTACACCAAAGTGTGAGAAATCCGGAACTGAATTCTGTATGCACGTATTGAAAGTAGTCGGGTTCTGAGTAACGTATATTTTTAATGAACCGTTGGAATGCTATGATTTTTGAGTATGTTGTGGAATATTGAGTTGTAAGTGTACAATAAAAATTTAAAGAGGATCAGGTAAGTATTAGTACTTCAAAGATTGGACAATCTGAAACTGTGTTTCGGTGAAACAGAATTCCTTTACAGCTATCTTCATAATTTGTTATGTCATCATGCATTAATTGGCTTGCTACTTTGCATGGGTGTCATTGAGAATCACTATCACTTGTTAAGTAATCTTATTTAGACACACAATTATCTTGTATTCTATATTCCAAAGTTCAATACAGTGGCGTACTTCATTCCGTATTGGCGTGTTTTAGCCAATTCATACGGTGCTTTTGTTGCAAGGAGTTGCTAAGGGATTTTCTTTGATTAACAATTTGGCTAAGTAGCTCTGCGTGTTAGTACTGTGTAATCTAGTATCACATTTTTTTTATCATGTTCACATTAGACTGTTTGGTGTTATTACTATCCTTGCTTTGTTAAGTTCTAGTATTAGTCTAAGTACTAATGTAGCTAACATGTCACACCATAGAATGGAAAAATCCATCCAACCTGCTGAAAACAACAAGAAGAAAAAGAATGTTAGGAAGAATAAGAATACGGAAACGGAAACGGAAGTGACTACGAATTACAAACAATGGACAACTCGAGAGACTGATAAATTATTGGAACTGTTGGTAGAAGCTACACTTGAGAAGAAGAAAGACACTAGTGGATGTTTTACTAAGAGAATAGTGGAAGAGGAGATACTTCCAAAACTTAACCAAGCATGTGGTTGTGACAAATCTTTTGAGAACTATAAAGGGAAACATAGATGGCTGAAGACTAGATTTGGTCAATACCAGGATTTGTTTAAATCTTGTACTTCTGGATTCGGTTGGGATGATGCTAACAAGATGATTACTGGATCCGACGAGATTTGGAACAATTACTTTGAGGTATGTGTGTGTTACTTACTGAAAACTAAATTTGATATTTTTTTCTTCTATTTTGTGCAGAGTTCTAATTCATGTTTTATCCTTTATTTATTTTTTGTATGTTAACAGAGTCATCCAAACCAAACTAACTTAAGGGAAGATAATGGTAAAGACTATGGTGACTTGCTTATTGTTTTTGGAATAAATGTGCTTCTGGAAAAGTTACAGTTGATCTTACCCATGAGGGTACAAGTGCTAGAACCTGTGATAAGGAAGATGAACAAGATGATTACTTCGATGTTGATTATACTCAACGAGAGCAATATGATAATGCTTTTAACGTATCATACGTGGGATATGGCTTAGAGGAAAGTGATGAACAAGATAAAGATGAAACTCAAGATATGAACACAAAGAAAATTCCTGTCAGAAAAACGACACCAAATAAAATACCAAGGTGTGACATTGGTGACTATTCTACATCAACTAATCCTACTGGGAAGTATGATTATCTAGAGAAATTTATTGCCAACAGTTCATCGATTGCTTCTTATATTGATTCAATACATGCTCTTATTGCGAAAGAGAAAGAAGACCGCAAAATTGAAAAAGAAATGCGCAGAATTGATAAGGATAAGAAAGATAACCAAGTATGGGATCTTGTTCATGGCATGAATGAAATTTCTTTGGAAGATAAGCTGAAAGTAATTGAAATGATGGAAAACAATCACAAGAAGATGTTATTCATACGTTTTACTCCTGAAGAGAGAAAGTTGTGGATTGGTTCAAAGTTAAAAGCATAAACATGTCATCTTTGCAAGTTTCTATTAGGTTTAATGGGCTTTTAAAGTTACAATATTTGATCGTTTTTCTTCATAACTATTAGTATTTAATTTTTCTTTTCTCCTAGTTGAGAACTTATTGTTATGAATTGATTGCTACTAATTTTTATGGGTTGACATCTTTATGGTTATTATGATTGAATTTATGAACTTTATATTCTATATGCTTATTTTCTATATACATATACTTTTATGCTTTTGAAATAATGATGATTCTAATAAAAAAAAAAGTACTTTTATCATCTTTTTAGGTGAACATGTCTGATTTGGATTTATCTACTGATAGTGAAGATGAAGACTTTGATACAGACGAAGAAAGCAGTGATGATGAAGAGGTAAGCAGCAATAATGAATTTGAACTATCCATATTTTTGAATATACTTTCAGCGGTGCATTCATGGTTGATGGATATAATCAAGCAATTGCAATACATACAAAGTCAGCGTATTGAAAGACCAATGAGACGCCCAGTTACTTTGTTTGGATATAACTATATAATGAGAGTTTTGCGTCAAGTCCCAGAAGAATTTCGAAGAAGTTATAGGATGTACCCTGATATTTTTCTAAAACTATGTTGTATCATTAGAGAAACTACATCATTATGTGATACAAGATGTGTTTCCATTGAAGAAATGCTTGGTATATTTTTACTCGTTGTTGTCCAAAGTTCACGATATTTCACAATACGTGACACATTTGGTCGCTCTCGGTGGACAGTTAGTAAAAACTTCAACAGGATGTTGCGAGCTTTAAATTCTATAGCTCCGAGGATGATGGCTAAGCCAACAAGTGCAACTTCATTTAAAGTTCGTGAGAGTACACGATTTTATCCTTACTTTAAGGATTGCATTGGAGCTATGGACGGTACACATATCCCAGCAATGGTAGAGAAAAGAAATGCAGCCGTTTATCGGAATCGACATGGAATTACATCTCAAAATGTGTTAGCGATTTGCAACTTCGACTTGGAGTTCATATACGTGCTCAGTGGATGAGAAGGGTCTGCTCATGCTTCAAAAATACTCAACGACGCAATGAAAAAAAGAAATGGACTGAAAATACCGCAAGGTAATTTTACTTTTATCTAATGTGAAGTTTTGAGTTTTTTAGTTAAGTTATATTCGGGTTCTACTTGACGAAGTTTTCTTTTTGTGTTTTATTCAGGTAAATATTACTTGGGGGATGGTGGGTTTGCAAACCGACGATATTGTTTAACACCATTTCGTGGCCAACGTTGTCATTTGAAAGAATTTTCTGGTACGGGTAATCATGCGAAAAAGGCTGAAGAATTATTTAACATGCGTCATGCTTCTTTGAGGAATGTAGTTGAAAGATTGTTCGGTGTTGTGAAGTCTCGTTTCTTGATCTTTAAGTCTCAACCTCCATTTTCGTATCAGGTGCAAGCGGAGATAATGACAGCTTGTGCAGTCCTACACAACTTCTTACGAAAAGAATGCCGTTCAAATGAGTTTCCGGTCGAGGAAGAGGAAGATAGCCATCTATCAACGCTTGTAAATGACGATGAAATCTTGACACAACAAACTCAAGAACAACAACGTCAAGAAGCTAATGCATGGAGAAAGAGTATAGCGGATGATATGTGGGAAAATGCTCGTGAACAAAGGGAGTTAGAATTGTATGGAGACCGTTAAATTGAAGGGAAAAAAATTTATCTCGTTGCACAAAATAACATACTATTGATACAAAGATATGATCATTTTCATTTATTTTTTTCTTTTGATTAAAGATCAATGTTATTTGCAAATAAGGGTTTATTGTTTCATAAAAGAGAATGGGTTAGGAGTGAACTCTCTCAAACTCCCCCAAACTCCCTCTAATAAACTCTCTCAAACTCCCTACATTCCCCCAAACTCCATGAACTCAAAAACACAAAACTCTCTCAAACTCCCTACACTCTCTCAAACTCTCTCAAAATTCCTGAGATTTAAAATACACTCAACTCCCCCGAAATCACTCGAGGACTAAATCCCTGGACGGATATTCACCCTCCATCTCTCCATCACCAACATCTTCTCTATCCAGCGCCTTCACCAACATCTTCTCTATCCAGCGTCTCCTTCTCTCTCCAAGAGATAAGAGTAACTCAGCAATGGCGGTGTCCCAACTTAACCACCACCACCTTCATCCAGCGGCGTCATCCATGTCCCGCGCCTACTACCTACACCCAGCGACCATCACCTGTGGACACACGAACTACGTGGGGGTCCGAATGCACACAATCAATCATTAACGTCTAAAGAGATTACGATGATGATACCATGATGTGGATTCATTGGCTCAAAACCTTCGGGTTTATCATGGCCTCCTCCAACTACCCCGTGCGTGGCGATCATGCATGGGATACAAGTATTAAAGGAAAACAAAACATATAAGCAAATACGTGCGGAGCTAAATGAATGTAAAGTGCTGAAATGTAAATAAGACCAAGGTTTACGTGGTTCAGCACTAAGGCCTACATCCACGGGGTTTGTTGTTCTACTATATTATTCACGGTTACACGAATAGTTGAATGACTTTGGGTTTACATGTTTCTCTCCACTAAGGGATTAACTTACCCTTACTATTCTCTCTCTCTCTCTCCTTCTCTCCTGATGTTTTTTTCGATCCCCTTTCCTCTTTGTGGAGATTGGGTATTTATAAGGTTGGAACGTGTGACCCATCTCTGAAGACCGTTGGAACCTTATCTTCTCGTGTCCTTGCGTCCATCACGCGGAGGTCTGCGTTTCCCCCTCGATCCCGCGGAGGCATCTTCGCTCGTTCCACAGGTTGGTCGACACGTGCACTGCTCAGAGTGTTTAATGCGGGTAGTTGAGGGGTCTGCTCGTGTCAGACAAGTGTCTTCTGCCCCTGTCAGTCCGTGTCAGCTAACTTTCTCTCCGCCGTTGATCTTATCCCCTCTTCTGGGGATGAGATAAAGCAACTCCTCGGGGTTTATTTGGTGCTTCGCGACGCATCATGTTTTGATGTTTCGGATTGCATGCTTTCCACGTACCTTTCTGTATACACGTGTCCGATAGTGAGATATATGTGTACACAATTTGCCCCTTTTCTTCGGGCTTAAATGGCTAATGGGTGCCTTGAAGAAAAACTATCGTTGCACATTCTTCTCACTCCTAATAACTTCTCCTAGATACTTGGGCACGTCTTTTATTCGTGCATTAACTGCTTATGTAACGGGCACGTTTTCCTATTTCTCCCTTAATTTCCTCTTTTCTTTCGGGTATTTTAAGGATAGAGAGGAAATTTAATTTCATTCTTCCTAAACACTCTCTCAGTTCATTCTTCCTTTAAATTTCCTGCCTGCCTTTATTGAACCTGTGACCTTAAATTCTTTGTCAGTCTTCATTGCACCTGTGATCTTAAATTCTGTCAGTCTTCATTGCACCTGTGATCTTAAATTCTCTCTTCATTGCACCTGTGATCTTCCCCTGTTCGTTTCTTCTACTTGTTGTTTTTGCCGGTGAGTTTTTCTTTTCTTTATTTCACTGTTTTATGCCGTGTTGATTTGTGAATTTTCTGCTACTGTTGTTCCTTGTTTGTGATGAAGAACTTTTTATGATGCTTGCATACTAGTTTGCCCCTGTTCTTCATCTGAAATTAAGGAAGCCATTACTTCGAGGGTGAAATATTGAGCATGTATCCTGATTTTAGGGTTGCTATGTTATCGTGGTTGTATTGCTATGGATGTGTTTTTTTGATTTTTGGTTATCGTGTGTAACTTGTTCTTGATTTTATTCTTTCCGCAGCCATGTCTGACCGTCCGCGGCCAACTTATGAGATTCCTGATTCTAGGTTGTCGAGATCTCCTCAGCGTCGAGAGTCTCAAGATGATGTTCGTCGGAGTCGAGTTTCTTCTGGAGCGAAAGCCTCGTCCTCTCGGGAAGAGATTCCTTCGATAATTCCGTCTAGTTCACGAAGAGTCTTTAATCACTCAATGGTGCGTCCTCGTGAAGATACTAGGAGTACGCAGGCTCCGCCCCGCGCTGTTGCTTTTGACGTTCCTCCTTTACGTTCGTTAGTGCCCGAGCATCATCTACGGTCTTCTCCAACTTTTAAAGGGAAGAATACAAAGGGCGTAGCTCCTAGGGTTGAATCTTCAAAGAATCCCCCCGTGAAGAGAAAAGCGTCTGAAGCGTTTGTTAGTTCGTCCGGCCCCGCCGAGGAGGATGAGGCTGCTCCCTTGATACGCAGTATCTCTGTTAGCAGGAAAAAAGTAACCTTTAAGCATATCGATCTTGAAATATTCAAGGAAAAGCATGAGCTTCAAGCCTTCGGTGTTCGTTTCTATGCCCCCGAGGATGATATTACGTATGAGCTTATCTCCAAGTACGAATTCGATGAATTTCATTTGTTAACGACGGTTGGGGCCTTCGAGGCTGGTCTGATGCTGCCTTTGTACAAATCGGGTGATTCCTTTTACTACGACGTGCTCGCTAGTCGTGAGGGTTCTTCCACCAATACTCATAGCCGTTCTGTATCCCAACTATCGGGAAATTATCTTCGCGCCCTGAAGGAATGCTATCTGCGGAGTAAGGGGGAGACGTCGATGACTTGCTACGTCCCCAATCCCTTGGAGAAGGAATGGTATACTCCTGAGAATTTCAATAACTCCTTCGGTGATTACGTCCATAGTAGGAATCGCAAGCCGTGGAGTGTAAGCCTTCGGAATCTCCCTGCTCCTCGAGGCGAGATTCGTCTGTTAAATGAGGTCAGTGATGCCAAGCTGAAGTATGTTCCTGGCACGGAGGCGTCCAGTCGTCGGAAACTCTTCCCCGCGCGAGAAAGGATCAAGCGCGATCATGACTACGAGTGGCACACCACTGTTATTGAGATAGTTGGTCCGTGGGCTTACGGTTGGATTCCTGGTCCCCGCGGATGGCGTCCCACCGAGAATAGTAAGCCGCGCGAATCTCCTCCTGTTCGCTATGGAGATTTCTGCCCCTGGCGTCTGAACTTTGCGGGCATGAATTTTCCTTATGCCCTGGATGTCGTAGAGGGAGACGAGGAGGATGGTTCCGGTGCTATACCCCCACCGAAGAATATTTCAGCTGCTCAGGTACGCAGATTCTAGCTGCGCTTCGTTTTTATAGCTTCCATCAGACGGGAAGAATAATTCCTTTTGGGGTGTCGGTTTCAGGTATTGAAGAAGAAAAAGATTAGGCCGAAGCAGTCTTCTACTACGGTGACGGGCGAGGTTGAGGCCCAAGAAGAAGTTACTAGTCCAGTGAACGAAGAGTTTGCTGAGGACGAGATTACAGATGGGGAGGAACGTACTGGTACCTCCCCTATCAATGTCGAAGAAGAGGTCTTCGCTGGTCACGCTGGTGATGAAGGAAGGAACAAAGATGTGGTGGCGGATGATATTGTCATCGGGGATGTTTCCGTCCCTGCTGGTGATGTCGCGGATACCCTTCCCACTTCTCAAGAATTTTCTTTCGATCGGATGTATTCCACGGGGGAGTTCTTTGACGAAGCCCTCGATTTTCCCGAGGACTTCTCTTTACATTCCCCTAATGATAATTGGGATGTTCTTGGTGGTGATGGTAATGGGGATGCTATTGTAGGAGGTGTTGGTGCGGAGGAGCCTGTTGTGCATGTAGGCGCGGAGGAGCATGCCAACATTCATGCTGAGGGGGTCGAGTCAGAGAAAGGAAAATCTGTTGTTGACGCGCCCGCCGATAGTCTTCCCCAGTCGCCGATGTATGAGGGTGAGGACGCCATCATGAGTTGGTTTAAGGAGAAGAATCTTATGTTTGTTTCTCATCCTGCTCCTGTGGTTGTTGGGGAAAAGGAATCAACCGCGTATACCCGTCGCATGATGGAGATGTCTTCGAAGGCGCAGGTGTCTGAAGCCTGGGGAAAAAGGTTGACTGTTCCCGAAGCTACCCTCGTACCGGAGCCTCCTACTTCCGTTGCCGATATGATGGCTATTGCCGACGGGTATCAATATGGCTTTCCGCAGCAGTGTGTGCTGGAGGTAAATTTTCGTACATGCTTGTACGTGAGAATCGGACGCTTCGGTTGAATAATGTTTTGTCATCTTGATGTGTAGATGATGAGGAGCGAGCATTGCAACCACGTGCTGTATCAGTTCTTTAAAGCGAAATCTCTGAAGCTCGAGGCTAAGCTTCGTCACCGGGAAAAGGAATTATCTTCGGCTGAGGTGGAAATAGAAGAGCTGAAGAAAAGCCTTAAGGAGAAAGAAAAGCTGGGTGAAGCAGAGGCTGATCTTCGTTCAGAACTTATTGCAGTGCGTGCTGAGTTAGAGCAAACTCGTAGCCAAGTTTCCACTTTCACAGGTTTGGTTCTTTTCCCTCGCCGTATGTCGTCATTCTTTTATCTCTTAGTTGTTCTGTCTGAGTCTCCCCACCCTATGTCCAGTGGGTGGCATCCCCGAGCTGATATGGCTTCGAAACGAAAGATCTCGGCAAAAATCTCGTATTAGAGATTTGGTTGAGAAGATTAAGAGTGAGGCTAAGAAATGGGATGCTCGGGCTGAGGTATGGCGCGCGCGGCATGTTCAGATGGTCGACATGCAAAATCTGTACAACCATGATCGTGCTTTATTTAATGGCACACTGCTGTGGACCAGTGATAATCTGCGGGAAGCCCGTGAGCGTACTTCCTTGTTGGAATCTAGGATTCAGCTATTGGAAGAAGAATTACAGACGGCGCGATCCATTCCTCTTTCAGGGGTCCAAGATAATATGCTCGGTCTTGCCAGGGAACGAGATGATGCTCGTGCTGAAGTCTACGCTCTCAGCAATGCTCTTTCCGCGTCTCGTGCCGATGTAGCTCGTCTTGCTGAGTCTGAGAGGAATCTTGAAGTGTGCATGTACAGACTCAGCAAAGGGGTCTCAGAGATAAATAAAGAGGTCGACCACCTTCGTCATATGGACTCGATGAAGCAGGTAGAATTAGATGCCTGTCAATTTACTCTCACCAACCTTCAACTAGACTATAAGAAATTATCCGCGGAATATGATCATCTTGATGAAGCGCGAGATGCGGTTGTTAATGAGTATGAAGAGGCTTCGGCTTGTGTCGAAGGTATAATCCCAATTCATCGAGTGTGATCTTGTTTTTTTTTCTACGCTAACTCCGTGGTGTTGTCTTTTTCAGAGCTCGAGGGACGCCTTCGCGTCACAAATGAAAAACTTGAAAAGGCTCAATCTTCCCTAGCACAGCAAGAGGAACAAACCAATCACTTCAAGAATTTAGCAGCCACCCGCGAGGAGGCCGTTGGTGCTGCTTCCAGAGAAGTGAATCGGCTATCTTCGTTATTATCCCAAGCCCAACAGCGGACAACAGTTATTAAACATAAGGCTCGTTGTCAATTGGCTGAGGAGACGAACAAGATGCTGGAGAGGATAGAACTTGGCCTAAGGAATGAACATGGTCTCGTGAAGAACTATCCTCGTCGTCCCGTTCCTGCTGCATTGCCCAGCTCCTCGGGCCCCTCTTCTGGTGGGAGCGTCCCTTCAAGTCTTCGGAATAATCCTGACGACGGGACCGCCACCTAGGTAGAGATCGCAGCGTTCTGTATGGTCCGCGGCATAATTATACTTTTTGTAACCATGTAACAAGGATGTTTTTTTGCTGATGATTCTGTAAAAGGAATGTTTTTTGATTGTGTATCCTTGACTTTGGCCGTTCACTTCTTGTAATCACCCCTTATGAAATGAGTCCTCTTCTTGATATACCTACAATGTTGTTTTAAGTGTTTGTATTTTAAGTTTGTGAAAAATCAAAACAAAAGTTGTTAAGTGTTTTTGAGTGCGATACTGAAGAAGGTACCTTCGTGATCGTCTTGAGACCTGTCACCCCGCTGGCGAATCCTGGGCCAGAGGATTCCCAGACGGTGGGGGCCGTGGCAACGTTCTAGGATATAGGGTGTAAAATATGTACGCACCCATTCCGTCGACCCGTTGCCTTAAGATTGGTTGGGTATCTCTTTCTGCTGGGTGCCTTCCCCCTGGTCCTACACTTATGGACACTGATGGGGGATCCCTGAGAGATTGTAGATTAACTACTTTCCCCAATATTGTAGGTAGATTCCACTGACTTGATAATTTGAAAGCTTGTTTGATTGATAAGTTGAGGTCTGCAATTCCTCTTCCAGAGATAGAAACATGTGGGGCGGTTAGGCTCCTTTCTTCTTCTGGTACACTCCCAGCAGATTCAAATCTGCGTTGCTTCTATGGGAAGTACGGTTTGAGCCATTTAGCATTCCAAGGATGCCGGAGGACCTCACCTTTTAGATTACGAAGGTAGTAGGAACCATTACCCGCAATGTCGTGGATCATAAACGGTCCTCCCCATGTAGGTGCTAACTTTCCCCATTTCTTTTCTTGCTGATATCGTGGGATTGTTCTCAACACATACTGTCCCTCTACAAAATTTCGTAGCTTTACCTTTTTGTTGTACTCCCTTGCTAGTCTTCGTTGATAATTTTCCATCTTTTGCAATGCTACTTCCCTTCTTCCTTCCAAGTCGTCCAACCTTTCTAACATCATATCTGTTGTGAGGTTTTTCTCCCAGGCTTCGGTCTTCGTGGTTGGCATGAGGATTTCCGTAGGTATGACTGCTTCAGCTCCATAAGTAAGAAGAAACGGGGATTCCCCGGTAGCGGATCTTCGTGTTGTCCTGTATGCCCATAAGACATTGTGCAGTTGTTCGCACCATCTTCCCTTATGCTCGTCTAATTGTTTTTTGAGTATAAGGGCGAGGGTCTTGTTGGTAGCTTCCGCTTGTCCGTTGCTTTGAGGGTATAAGGGGGTGGACTTGTTCTTTCTTATTTTGAAGGTGTCGAAGAGCATGTCTATATTTTTTCCCTGTAATTGCTTGCCGTTATCAGATACAATTTCAGCAGGTATACCAAATCTGCAAATGATGTTCTGGAATATGAAAGTGAACACATCCGCGTCTCTGATCCTGGCCAAGGCCTTAGCCTCCACCCATTTACTGAAGTAGTCCGTGGCTACTATCAAAAATCGTCTCTTCCTTGATCCTTCGATGAAAGGCCCGACGATGTCTACTCCCCATTTTGCAAATGGCCACGGGCTATCGACAGAGTTTAACATTGTTTCCGGCGCGTGGATTTTTTTCGCGAAGCGCTGACATTCTTCGCATCGTCGGGACATCCTCGCAGCATCTTGTATCATGGTCGGCCAGTAATATCCTTGCGTTTTTGCCTTGTCAGCTAGTGATCTCATACCGCTATGATTCCCTGCGTCACCATAATGGATATCATTTAGAATTCGATGCCCTTCTTTCCGGGACAAGCAGCGTAGTAATGGTCCGAGGAAGGATTTTCTATACAGGACCCCCTCCCGAAGATCGTATCTTCCCACTTTGGAGAGCATCTTTCTAGCTTGCTTCCGATCCGCAGGTAGGCTTCCTTTGTCGAGGAAGGCATGTATTGTCACCCTCCAGTCATCTTCGTTGCTGAAATCTTCGTCTTGATTTGCTTTTGACAAGATGTCTTCTTCATCAAAGTCGTTATGGATGTCTTCTCCTACCTGGTCTTCGATATATTCTTCCATCGTATCTTGATTGGTAGCGAAGGAGAATTGAGATGCAATCTAAGGCTCGTATACCCTTGCTATTTTAATACCTTCGGCATTTTTATCCCTCAGCATGGATGATATGTATGCTAGGGCATCCGCATGCCTGAGGTCCCTTCTGCATAAGTGCCGGAACTTAATGTTCGGGATTTGTGATGCCAATGTTTGGACCAATGCCATGTAAGCTGAAAGGGTGTCATCGTACACATTATATTCGAGCCCAATTTGCCGTATGACCAGCTGCGAATCACTTGTCAGCCTTACATCGGTTACCCCCATCTCTATTATTATACGTAGGGCATGTATGACAGCTTCGTATTCAACAATGTTATTGGTATGCTCTTTGAATTCCAATCTAAGTGCCTGTATGATCCTTTCTCCAGTTGGGGTGATAATGACAATACCTATTCCTGCTCCTTCCTTATTTTTAGATCCGTCGACGAAGACTTCCCATTGTCTATGACTCGCAGGTTCGAGGATATCCATTGGATCCTTGATTGCTTCCTCGGCTTCCGGTATTCCCTTAATCTCTTCGTCGTTGTCTAGAGGGAGGTCTGCTAAGAAATCTGCCAGAACTTGGGACTTCTGAGAATGTTGAATTTCATGAATGATGTTGAATTGGTCCAGATGGGTGTTCCATTTGGCTATTCGGCCCACTTTTCCCGTGCTTTTGAGGACTGCTTCCAATGGTGCTTTGCATGGTACCCTGACGAAGTGAGTTAGGAAGTAGGTTCTCAGTTTTTGGGTAGCCCATACCAGTGCGAGGATGAGTTGTTCAATCTTAGTATAATTTCTTTCCGCGGAATTGAGTGTCTTGCTGACGTAATAGATAGGCTGTTCTATCTTTGTATTGGTTTTGACTAATACCGCGCTGACTGCGTCCTCCGTTGCTGCTATGTACAGTGCCAAAACTTCATCAGGGTCTGGCTTCTGCAGGATGGGGATTGAAGCTAGATGTTCTTTGATCCTTTGGAATGCTTCCTCGCATTCGGCGGTCCATTCGAACCTGCTCCCTTTTTTAAGAATATTGAAGAAATGTTTGCACTTGTCCGAAGACCGTGCAATAAATCTGCCCAACGCTGCTATGGACCCATTGAGCTTCTGCACTTCCTTCAGATTCTTTGGTGACGGCATCTCTACTATGGCTTGAATCTTAGCTGGGTCTACCTCGATGCCCCTTTTCGTCACCAGATAACCGAGGAACTTCCCCGAGGTGACACCGAAAGTACATTTCTCCGGATTTACTTTCATGTGATGCTGTCTCATTGCATTGAAGATATTCCTCAGGTCCTGGTGGTGATTTTTACGCAGCTTGCTTTTGACGAGCATGTCGTCCACGTAGACTTCTAGGGTTCCTCCAATCCATGGTTTGAAGATAGCATCGACCATCCTTTGGTAGGTTGCCCCTGCGTTTCGGAGCCCGAAAGGCATTCTGGTATAGCAATAAAGGCCATGTGGTGTATAGAATGCCGTGTGTGGCTGATCTTATTCTGCCAGGGCTACTTGGTTGTAACCAGAGTATCCGTCCATAAACGACAGCTCCTCGTATCCTTCAACTGCTTCAACCAGTTGATCTATGCTCGGCAGGGGATAACTGTCCTTTGGACATGCCTTGTTGAGATTAGTAAAGTCGATGCATATTCTAACCCCTCCATTTTTCTTAGGAACAATGACCATGTTGGATATCCAGGTAGGGTACTTGACTTCCTTGATAAATCCTGCATCTAGTAGCTTCCGAAGTTCTGTTTCTACCGCCTCATGATATTATGGAGCCACTTTTCGTATTTTCTGCCTGAACGGGGGCGTGCCCTGTTTGATGCGTAGTTCATGTTGGATTACTTTTGGGTCAATCCCCGGCATATCTCCTAACTTCCAGGCGAACACATCCGCATATTCCTTAAGTAATTTGGTTAAGGAATGTTCTCTCCCTTCGCCCATGATGATCCCAATTTTGACCATCTTCGGGTCTTCTTCCGTTCCTATGTTGATCTCCTTTGTGGGTTCCACTGGTGTGAACATAGGCTTTGGGTTTCCGAGGACTGGGGCGCTCTTTAATTGCTATTTGGCGTGTTTCTGCTCATTGTTGATTGTTGAGGTACTTGTTTCCGAGCCTCGGACATTACCCTCTTTCGTCAAGCCTTTTCCTGTAGTTTCCTTAAGGAATAGGTCTACGGCTTTCTCTTTCGTGGTTTCTTGATTTCTTACTCTTCGGATTTTTCGCTGTTCTTCTTGCTCATTGTTGATATGATCCTGAGTGGCCTGGCATTCTCGCGTAGCGATTCGATCTCCCTTGATCTCCATTATTCCCTCAGGTGTTGGAAATCTGAGGTACTGGTGGTATGTTGCCGCAACTCCTTTGAGCTTGTGTACCCATTGTCGTCCAATAATGGCATTGTAGGGGGAAGGGGTATCCACCACACTGAATCGGGTATCCAGCTTCATGGGCCCTGCGTTAACCTGTAACACAATGTCTCCCAAGGGCTTCGTGGCCGCTCCATTGAATCCGTAGATGGTGTGATAAGAGGTCATCAATTGTTCATCATGGAGCTTCATCCGCTTGAATGCATCATAGTATAGGACATTCACAGAGCTTCCCCCGTCTATGAGGATCTTTTTGAGGTTACATCCAGCTATTGGTAATGTTAGGACCAAGGGATCGTTATGGTCTTCCATATCTTCTTCGATATCCTCGGCATCGAAGATGACATGAAATTCCATCCATTTTTCATGTTCGTCCACCGTTATCCCATCGACCTTATATAACTCGCAGCGATCTTCGAATTGCTTCCGTAACCTTTTTCCAATCTGTGCTGTGAGTGAGGGTCCTGTGGCTTCGGAACACGAGATGGTGTTGATTGTTCGGTTTTCTTCCGGAAGTTGGACTGGTTTGGTTCGTTTGGATCTGTCCTCGGTAACCTCCTTCTGTATGTAATGTTTGAGTTCTCCCGCATCAACTAATTTTTGGATCATTATTTTAAGGTTCTTGCATTTTTCGGTCTGGTGTCCGTTGAAACAGTGATACTCACAGTAATCTTTAGACTTCTCGGATCTCGGGGGCTGCTTTCCCTTAGACCATGGCCATTCTAAGTTTTCCCTCCCTTTGATCTCTCGTAGGATACGAGCATAGCTAGCGTTGAGTCTCGTGTAAACTTGATCTTCGAATTTTCGGTCGCCTGTTCTTCGTTCATCCCTCCGTTCCTTTCTATCTTCGTGAGGTCTCTCATCTGAGCAACCCCTTTTGGCCCCATTGGTTTGTTCTGCTGAATTGGTGTGGTGAGACCTCTGCGGATATGACCTCGGGTTTTCCCGTTGAATTTCTTCAAGTCGAGCGTGCTTCTCGATAATTATTCGGAGATCGCCTTCTGTCTTGGGCACGCTCCCGTGAATTTCAACAAATAGGGGACTCATTCGGTCTAAGCCCCATTTATAGCAATTGATGCTTACCACTGGGTCCACGCTTCCTATGGCTTGGCAGATCCTATGTCATCTGTTTGTGTATTCCCTCGTGGTTTCCTTGTAGCCAATTGCTAGTGAAAAGAGCTTATCCATCCCGGTGTTTACAGTTTTGTTGTACATGTATGTTCTTAAGAATTTCTCTGCGAGTTGGTCGTATGAGTGTATGGAGTTTGGTGGCAGATTATCAAACCATGATAACGCCGATCCCTTCAAGCTTGACGGGAAGTATCTACAGAGTACGG
>NC_039362.1:183779285-183779436 GCF_003573695.1 Papaver somniferum | reverse complement strand
TGCTTTCCCTTAGACCATGGCCATTCTAAGTTTTCCCTCCCTTTGATCTCTCGTAGGATACGAGCATAGCTAGCGTTGAGTCTCGTGTAAACTTGATCTTCGAATTTTCGGTCGCCTGTTCTTCGTTCATCCCTCCGTTCCTTTCTATCTT
>NC_039362.1:183773312-183779275 GCF_003573695.1 Papaver somniferum | reverse complement strand
CATCTGTTTGTGTATTCCCTCGTGGTTTCCTTGTAGCCAATTGCTAGTGAAAAGAGCTTATCCATCCCGGTGTTTACAGTTTTGTTGTACATGTATGTTCTTAAGAATTTCTCTGCGAGTTGGTCGTATGAGTGTATGGAGTTTGGTGGCAGATTATCAAACCATGATAACGCCGATCCCTTCAAGCTTGACGGGAAGTATCTACAGAGTACGGAGTCGTTCTGTCCCCATCTAGCTAAGACACGGTTGTAGTACCGAACATGTGCAGCAGGGTCGCTGGACCCATCATAGCATTCGAACGTCGGGACAGGGCATTTCAGGGGAATATGGGTGTTGGCCAAGCGATGCGTTAGGGGCGTGGAGTTAGCTTCTCTCATGACCTCTTCTAACCTTCCCCCACCTTGTTTATTTTTCAATTGCCTGATCTCTGCCATCATCTCATCTCGCAGTTCCTCCATTGCGCGTTGGTGCTCTAAATTCTTCAGCTCATTTCCGTCTGACTCTCCATCGTCATAATCCGGGTCGGATACGCTATGTCTCCTTGTCGCGTCTTCATTAGTCGCTAGGACGACTCTACAGTCTTGGTTTGGCTCTGGTGCTTTGGAGCTTGCTTCATCAAGTTGTTGGCTGGTCTTCGTGCTTAGAGCAATCCGCTCATTTAAATCTTGATTTTCTCTGGCCAACAGAGCTACAGCTTCTGTGTAAACCTGTTGGTTCCTCCTCAGTTCCTCGAGCTCAGCCATTAGTTGGTGTGATTGGTTGGACCCCTGATGGGGAGTCCCCGCGCGTGCCGCTACAGCCGTGGCGCCGCCCTCCTCCATGGTCTGTACTAAAGGTGGCAGGGGTTCAGCTTCTGTTGCTGGTGTTTCCAAATTGGAGTGAGCGCCCCTCTGCGGTGCCAGAGCCGCCGGTATGGTTTGATTCTGGTTATTTGTTAGCGGCATTCCAAAGGTTAGCAGATGCGCGGGTTGGAATGTTCTGGATTCATCCACCCTTTCCCTTGGTTGGTTAAGTTGACTCATGGCGAAGGTATTGCTAGCCTCCGCAGCTTTCGGGACTACCGCAGCTTCCCCGTATTTTATCGTTGCTGCTCTGAGAGCCGCCACTGCAACAGAATTAGCGTTCACGGGTGAAGTGATTTCTGCGGTATCCTGCCTTCGATTGGTCATTTTAGTTTTATCTCCTTTCTGCTTGCTTCGGGTGATGATCGGGGTTGTCCTGGGTGTTTCTTTTGACAAAGCTTTGGATTTTCCTGCTTCCTGCGTCTTCTCCATCACGTGCCCTTTTGTTGATAACGAAATCTCGCGTAAACTTGCCTTCTTTACTCGCAACACGTTCTCTCTGTATAAATTATTTCAAACAGAAACGGGAATATCCGCGTGAAGCGGGTTAGTTGGCGAAATACAATTTTTCAAGAGGGAATTAATACCCGCAGGCTATAAAATACGGGTTAAAGTTTTATTAAAGGCGATCCTTAGTATAAAAAAAACTACGAAAATTATAAATCCGACGGATTAGGACAATAACCCCTGCTTGGAACAATAACTCTTATCGAAGGCAAAAGGTGGGTTTTTGAACATAATACAGTTGACGAATGATCTATACGGTCCGAGCTGATAAAATCGGAGCAATCATATGCCAAATTAGAATGAAATCACAGGACAAGATAAATCTTTTACCGGGACGAAGTCCCTGTTTCTAGCGCCAAATTGTGGACACACGAACTACGTGGGGGTCCGAATGCACACAATCAATCATTAACGTCTAAAGAGATTACGATGATGATACCATGATGTGGATTCATTGGCTCAAAACCTTCGGGTTTATCATGGCCTCCTCCAACTACCCCGTGCGTGGCGATCATGCATGGGATACAAGTATTAAAGGAAGACAAAACATATAAGCAAATACGTGCGGAGCTAAATGAATGTAAAGTGCTGAAATGTAAATAAGACCAAGGTTTACGTGGTTCAGCACTAAGGCCTACATCCACGGGGTTTGTTGTTTTACTATATTATTCACGGTTACACGAATAGTTGAATGACTTTGGGTTTACATGTTTCTCTCCACTAAGGGATTAACTTACCCTTACTATTCTCTCTCTCTCCTTCTCTCCTGATGTTTTTTTCGATCCCCTTTCCTCTTTGTGGAGATTGGGTATTTATAAGGTTGGAACGTGGGACCCATCTCTGAAGACCGTTGGAACCTTATCTTCTCGTGTCCTTGCGTCCATCACGCGGAGGTCTGCGTTTCCCCCTCGATCCCGCGGAGGCATCTTCGCTCGTTCCACAGGTTGGTCGACACGTGCACTGCTCAGAGTGTTTAATGCGGGTAGTTGAGGGGTCTGCTCATGTCAGACAAGTGTCTTCTGCCCCTGTCAGTCCGTGTCAGCTAACTTTCTCTCCGCCGTTGATCTTAGCCCCTCTTCTGGGGATGAGATAAAGCAACTCCTCGGGGTTTATTTGGTGCTTCGCGACGCATCATGTTTTGATGTTTCGGCTTGCATGCTTTCCACGTACCTTTCTGTATACACGTGTCCGATAGTGAGATATATGTGTACACATCACCCATGACCAGCGATTGGTTAATTGCCTCTACCATCAACGTGTTCACTTTTTTTCTCTCACCCTCAGCAGCTTCGTTTCTCAACAACAAGCGGCACCTTTCTCTCTGCAGTTCTCTTCATCCCGCGCCTGTCACCATCACCTACAGACAGCGGCTACCATCTACTGTCAGCGGATATTCACTTAACCAGCATCACCCTCGCTCACCAGTGTCCATCTAAACCTATAAAAAAACTCCCCCATCAGCGGAGTTCTCAGCATACGCTGATCACCATCACCCACTGAACTCTACTACACCTAATCATCCTATACACCGCGCCTTCAATAAGAACAAGCGATGATTCATGTTTATTTGCCAACAAAGCAGCAGGAAAGATAAGTTTGATCCTTCCTTAATCTTAATGGCTTACTTTAATCGTAATTGTCAAGGAAATTCCGATTGGTTAATTTGGTTTCTAAAACATTAATCTCGAAATTGCATTTGATTTTCGATTCCGATTCACAGCCAGGATCGTGATTAAACAGTTATAAGATTATTTTAATGATTTAATTCCCTTGGTAAATCAGCTGAAAGAAACGAAAGTCGGATTGTAGTTTCACTTGATCCTTGGGAAGCCGTTGACGTTCTCCGGCACCCTCTCCGCTGTTAAGAAGAATTAGTTATGAATGAGAGCGTTCAATCCTTATGACATCTCTAGCTCGACTTTCAGAGAAGAAAATCAGTATCCTCCAACACGACCAAATCCTAGCACAATGTCATCAACAAATACAACTAGAAAGTTAGTCTCAACGCAACAGAGAAGAGCCGGAAGGTGGCGCTTCTGTCACCAGCGCTCGCATCCTCCACACTGTCAGCACCATCATCGACTCCAGAAAGCTACCTCCACCTCCACAGCTTCCTCCATCACCAGCAAAGCAGTTTAGTCCATCCTGAGATCAAAATTTGAAGGTAGAGACAAGCATTCAGCCTTTATCACCAACAACTAAAGAAGATTTGTCAGTAGAAGCGCCATGCATGTCGTCAACAAGACTCCTATTAACAATGAAAGAATTGCGGTAAAACCAGGCTTTTTTTTAACCCTAGTCCCGCGGATAAGAGTGGGGCAGTAAAGAACGACGATGCCTCCGCACCAACAGCTTGTGAAAATTTCACAGTTAGCGTCACCACCAGCTCCATTCCATGTCACGAGTTCACAACAGAGAGCGCCACCACGAGTTGCTAACTTTGGCATCCACCGGTTTAGTTCATATCAGCGCTCATTTTCCACCACCACTTTATTCACTCATTTGCCATCAACAGTTTGAAAATGTTTATAGAAGAGAAGTTCATGGCAGCGTAGACGCATCTAATCGGAGAAAAGTTCTCATTGCACCTGTTTATTCATTAATTTATCTTGCAAATATGGATCGTCATTAAACAAAAATCTATGCATTTGAAGATCAAAAGGAATTTGACCGCTGCTATCATTGCTTCTGCTGCAATACAGGTTAAAGAGGCATCGAGCCAGTACTTAAGAAGCCATGGAAAATGGAAGAACAAGTCAGAAAAGGAGGCAAGGAAGAGAGGACCAGTTCCAACCGCTACCAGTCCAACCATTGACGATGCCGTTAATGTTCCCCACCTGACCTCCATGAGACCAGCGACTCGATATTAAGAAGAAAGTCAGCACCAACAAGACCCACTTCAAAGCACGCTGTTTCCTCCATAAAGCGTTGTTGAATGAAAGCGTTGCGTAAACAAGACACATCATGGCATAAAACAATGTTTGCAGCCACTGATGGGAAAATGGATATACGGTCTAAATCCGAAACACCATGGCGGTAATAATTTATTTATCCCTTTGGTTATCATCTCTTGATCTTATTATTTTTAAGCATATCCGTTCGTTTCTTTAAAAGTATTTAACTTCGTAGAAAAATCAAGTGCTTACACGCTGATCCGGTGCACCCATACAATGAATTAGTATATGAGTCATCCACTTATGCATTAAGAAATATGCATGCCGCCTGTTAGTCTATACACGCCGATGTATTGCTTTTACAGCATGTACACATGTTTCTTGTAGAGTATTTAACTTAGAAAATTTCATACCATGTCAACAGTTTTGTATGTCAATTTTTATAATGTGCATGGGTAGAAGCTCATAGCTAGCATAGCCGCTAGGCCAATAGTTAAGCCACCCATTCGAATTGGTTTGTTAAAAATATCATTTTCATGAATGCCCACATCAGAAATCCTAGCCTACATTGCTAAAAGCTCAAAATATTATTATCTTCACTCATAGCATGTCAACAGTTTTGCATGTTAATTTTTATAATATGCATGGGTAGAAGCTGATAGCTAACATAGCGGCCGGTCCAATAGTTAAGCCACCCATTCGAATTGATTTGTTAAAAATATCATTTTCATGAATGCCCACATTAGAAATGCTAGCCTACATTGCTAAAAGCTCAAAATATAATTATCTTCACTCTTTGTATGTATTATTTATGAAGCCAAGGATACAAAAAGAAATCCAGGAGCTTATGACAAATATGTATGTGGAAAAGTCTCCCTCTATAAGAGGTGCGAGCAACTTAAAAATAAATCCTCTTTTCCTGGACAACCAAGAGGCATGAGTGTCTAAGAAATCCTCCTGCCCTCGACAACCAAGAGGCTCGAGTGTCTAAATTCTCTCATCCTCGATAAAAGGGGGAGTGTCTAAATCCTATTGTGCTCACTCTTTAAGACTCGAGTGTCTAAATCCTCCCACCCTCGATAAGAGGGGGAGTGTCTAAATCCTCTTGTGCTCACTCTTTGAAACTCGAGTGTCTAAATCCTCTTGTGCTCACTCTTTGAGACTTGAGTGTCTAAATCCTCCAACCCCCGATAAGAGAGGGAGTGTCTAAATCCTCTTGTGCTCACTCTTTCAGACTCGAGTGTCTAAATCCTCTTGTGCTCATTCTTTGAGACTTGACTGTCTAAATCGTCCCACCCTTGATGAGGGGGAGAAAACTCTAAGAAGCGGCTCTTACGCCATGATATCGGCTCTTAAGCTTTTGATAAAAAGCGGCTCTTACTCCCATGATCAAAGAAAGAAATGAAGAAGAAGCGGCTTTTAAGCTTTTGATAAAAAGAAAGCAAAGAAGAAGCGACTCTTAAATCCCTTCAAAACGGCTCCTATGCTAAGAGAAGAAGCGGCTCTTAAGCCCTTAAAAGCGGCTCTCAAGAATTTGATAAAAATAAAGAGAGGGTAGAAACCCTCCATCTCCAAAAGCGCCTCTGAAAGAAAAAGAGAGGGTAGAAACCCTTCGTCTCCAAAGCGGCTCTCAAGCCTCTGATAAAAATAAAGAGAGTGTAGAAACCCTCCAACTCCAAAAGCACCTATTAAGCCTTTGATAAAAATAAAGAGAGGGTAC
>NC_039362.1:183751044-183773194 GCF_003573695.1 Papaver somniferum | reverse complement strand
AAAAAAAAAAAAAAAAAAAAAAAAAAAAAAGGAGAAGCGGCTCTTAAAGCCCTTCAAATCAACTCTTAAGCCGAGAAGAAGAAGTGGCTCTGATGCCGAGAAAAGAAATTGGCTCTCAAGCCTTCTAACTCCAAAAGATCCTCTTACGCTCACGATAAAAATAATGAAAGAAAGAAGAAGCGGCTCTTAGGCCCTTAAAAGAAGCTCTTAAAGATCTTCAAAAGCGGTTCCTAAGCCTTGGGTAAAAAAAGAGAGGGTAGAAACCCTCCAACTCAAAAGCGGCTCTTACGCCCATGATAAAAGAAATAAATAAAGAAGAAGCGGCTCTCAAAGCCCTTAAAAGCGGCTCTCAAGCCTTTGATAAAAAGAAAGCAAACAAGAAGCGGCTCTTAAAGCCCTTCAAAGCGGCTCCTATGCTAAGAGAAGAAGCGGATCTTAATCTCTTAAAAGCAGTTCTCAATCCTTTAATAAAAAATAATGAAACAAAGAGGGTAGAAACCCTTCGTCTCCAAAGAGGCTCTCAAGCCTTTGATAAAAATAAAGAGAAGGTGGAAACCCTCCAACTCCAAAAGCGCCTATTAAGCCTTTGATAAAAAAAATAATAAAAAAAGGAGGAGGAGAAGTGGCTCTTAAGCCGAGAAGAAGAAGTGGCTCTTATGCCGAGAACAGAAATTGGCTCTCAAGCCTTCCAACTCCAAAAGCGCCTCTTACGCTCACGATAAAAATGATTAAAGAAAGAAGAAGCGGCTCTTAGGCCCTTAAAAGAAGTTCTTAAAGCCCTTCAAAACGGCTCCTATACTAAGAGAAGAAGCGTCTCTTAAACCCTTAAAAGCGGCTCTCAAGCCTTTGATAAAATAAAGATAGAGTAGAAACCCTCCAACTCCAAAAGCGTCTATTAAGCCTTTGATAAAAATAAAGAGAGGGTAGAAACCCTACAACTCCAAAAGCGCCTATTATGCCTTTGATTAAAAAAGGAAAAAAAAAAGAAGGTGAAGCGGCTCTTAAATCCCTTCAAAGTAGCTCTTAAGCCGAGAAGAAGAAGTGGCTCTTATGCCGAGAAAAGGAATTGGATCTCAAACCTTCCAACTCCAAAAGAGCCTCTTACGCTCACGATAAAAATGATGAAAGAAAGAAGAAGCGGCTCTTAGGCCCTTAAAAGAAGCTCTTAAAGCTCTTCAATAGCGGTTCCTAAGCCTTTGATAAAAAAGAGAGGGTATAAACCCTCCAACTCAAAAGCGGTTCTTACACCCATAATAAAAGAAAGAAATAAAGAAGAAGCGTCTCTCAAAGCCCTTAAACGTGACTCTTAAGCCTTTGATAAAAAGAAAGCAAAGAAGAAGCGGCTCATAAAGCCCTTCAAAGCGGCTCCTATGCTAAGAGAAGAAGTGGCTCTTAAGCCCTTAAAAGCAGTTCTCAATCCTTTGACAAAAAATAAAGAAAGAAAGAGGGTGGAAACCCTTCGTCTCCAAAGAGGCTCTCAAGCCTTTGATAAAAATAAAGAGAAAGTGGAAACCCTCCAACTCCAAAAGCGCCTATTAAGCCTTTGATAAAAAAAATAATAAAAATAATAAAAAATGAGGAGGAGAAGTGTCTCTTAAGCCGAGAAGAAGAAGTGGCTCTTATGCCGAAAAAAGAAATTGGCTCTCAAGCCTTCCAACTCCAAAAGCGCCTCTTACGCTCACGATAAAAATGATGAAAGAAAGAAGAAGCGGCTCTTAGGACCTTAGAAGAAGCTCTTAAATCCCTTCAAAAGGGCTCCTATGTTAAATGAAGAAGCGTCTCTTACGCCCTTAAAAGCGGCTCTCAAGACTTTGATAAAAATAAAGAGATGGCAGAAACCCTCCAACTCCAAAAGCGCCTTTGAAAGAAAGAGAGAGGGTAGAAACCCTTCGTCTCCAAAGCGGATCTCAAGCCTCTGATAAAAATAAAGAGGGTAGAAACCCTCCAACTCCAAAAGCGCCTATTAAGCCTTTGATAAAAAAAAAAAACAAAAACAAAAAAAGAAGAAGAAAAAAAAAGAAGCAAGGAAAGGAGAAGCGGCTCTTAAAGATTTTCAAAGCAGCTCTTAAGCCGAGAAAAAGAAGTGGCTTTTATGCCGAGAAAAGAAATTGGCTCTCAAGCCTTCCAACTCTGAAAGCGCCTCTTACGATAAAAATGATGAAAGAAAGAAGAAGCGGCTCTTAGGCCCTTAAAAAAAGCTCTTAAATCTCTTCAAAAGCGGTTCCTAAGCCTTTGATAAAAAAAGAGAGGGTAGAAATCCTCCAACTCAAAAGCAACTCTTACGCCCATGATAAAAGAAAGAAATAAAGAAGAAGCGGCTCTCAAAGCCCTTAAAAGCGGCTCTGAAGCCTTTGATAAAAAGAAAGCAAAGAAGAAGCGTCTCCTACATCCCTTCAAAGAGGCTCCTATGCTAAGAGAAAAAGCGGATCTTAAGCCCTTAAAAGCGGTTCTCAATCCTTTGATAAAAAAATAAAGAAAAAAAGAGGGTGGAAACCCTTCGTCTCCAAAGAGGCTCTCAAGCCTTTGATAAAAATAAAGAGAAGGTGGAAACCCTCCAACTTCAAAACGCCTATTAAGCCTTTGATAAAAAAATAATAAAAATAATAAAAAAGGAGGAAGAGGTGTGTCTCTTAAGCCGAGAAGAAGAAGCGGCTCTAATGCCGAGAGAATAAAGCGGCTCTCAAGCCTTTGTTAAAAAAATAAAAAGAGGGCTCTCAAGCCTTTGAAAAAAAAAGAAAGGGTAGAGACGCCCAAGAGCAATAAAATTCCCCAGAACCCGCGACAATGTAACGAAAGCAGGGGTTGAGCACCCAGAATTTCAGTTTCGACCGATGAGCGCTTGTTAACATGAATGGTCCATTAAATACCAAGAATCTAACTCAACATACCTTAAACTAATACCAAAGCGGCTACGAAAAAGATGAAAAAATGATTAAGCGAGGCTATTTGGTCTCTGAACAAATGATGAAGTCACGTGTACCAGTGATATTGTCTCGAATATGTGCACCTGGCTAGTGGAAGAATAAATTTGCTCTCATCCTTCGGCTGCAATAAGGATGCAAGTCCAAAAAAGACTAAACCAGGGGACCTGCAGGAAGATGCAATCCAAAAAGACATCGAGAAGAGAGCAAGTCGAAGATACACCATACAAGGGGACTTGCAGGAAGAGAGCAAGCCCAAGAGACGCGGAGAAGAAAATAAGTTGAAGATAAACCATACAAGGGGACTTGCAGGAAGAGAGAAAGCCCAAGAGACGCAGAGAAGACAATGATTCCAAGAGAAACCACACAAGGGGACTTGTAGGAAGAGAGCAAGCTAAACAGACGCCGAGAGGAGAGTGAGTTGAAGAGACACCACTAGAGGACTTTCAGAAAGAGTGCAAGTCCAAGAAACTCCGAGAATAAAGCAAGTCAAAGAGACGCCGCACTAAGGGATTTGCAAGAATTGAGAAAGCCCAAGCGATTCTGAATCAAGACTATGGGACTTGTAGCGAGTGCAAAAGTCTGAAATCATCAATAGACAAGGGTACTTAAGAGTAAACGTGCAACGCCCTAGAAAGAGGCATATACGACTGACTAGGGGACTTGCAGCAAGCGTGCAAGTCAAACCCATCCGATCTTGAAAAAAACAAGGATACTCGCGTGAATATGCAAGTCTCAAGGTGAAGGCACCAAAAGAAGCGGATGATAGACTGTTGAGAACACTAACGCCTTTCCCAAACAACCAGGGGACTTAATGTTGATACCTGAAAAATTCCAAGGGAGAAATGTCCATATAGGATGTAAGCCCAAAGTGATAGTAATATGGCTTACAGAAAGGTATAAGAGATAATTTGGGCTCAAAGGAGAGGAGTCCTAATGACCCATTAAGGGAAGTCAATATAATAAATCCAAGAGGAAATACTAAGGAGTCAAACTTAGAAAGAAAGAAAGGGCATGCTTGTAAATACTTCTGAAAAAGGATGGATATTAGATAAAGCCAAGGAGAGAGATGCCTATAAAAGGTGAGGTTGATCTCCACTAACAAAAAGGGAGCTAACTTCTTGTGTTTAACCATGTACTACTTCCTAGAGTAGGCTTCCGACTATATTATAATATTTGTAGCTATTACACACTGCAGTTATTGTGCACGTTGCAAACTCTCCAATACCCTTAAAGGCTCAGCTTGGTATTGGAGATAGATTGGTAATGTCACTCGCGGTTGTTAAGATAGCTTTGAAAGTTAAGAATTCTCCTACATTATTATGAATATCAATATCCATACCAGTTGATTTATTATTTGGAAATATAAATGGATCAAAAGTGATGAAAATTCAACCTACAGGAGAAAGAGACCAACGCATATACTGACCAAGTGTTCCAGAAGGAGGAGCATGATCAAAATGAATTAATATAATGTATATATGATATGTAGTAAAAAATTTAAAAAAATGCATTAAATATCAGTAACGAAATTAGGTCTAATATGTTGAAAAACAAAAGAGCATCGACTTTTCCATATATATGCCATATTGTAACCACCGCCAAATAGCCAGGGGGGTCATCTTGATAATGAAATTGGGTTATTCTCATTAAACCATATAATTAAACAATTTGGTAACATGTTTATTAACTACAAATAGTATAAAATATATTTTGAAGTAGGAAACCAAACAACATACAATGGATAAAAAGATGAAAAGTAGTTTTAGTTGCTTCATTGCAAATAAGACCGAGTATATCCCGTCATTGGGAATATTTGGACACCACTATAGAAATTCTGAGGAGAATTATAATAGATTTTCCATAAGAATAGAAATAGTTTGTATGGGAGCTTCATATACCAAAGTTTAAGCCAAAAAAGTTTAGAGAAAAGTCTGTTAATATGGATTGCTCGTTGATGGCAGTATAAGGTGGTTATAAGCAAAACTTACATAAGAATGTCCTAGCATGGTTAGAGACCATTTTAATAAATCTATAGTTTGCATAAACAACCATATTTGCGGAGTATGCTAAATATGGTCACGCGTAAAATAATGATGAAGTTGTTCAAGCTTCCGGTTACAATGGTTGGTAAAATAAGAAAGAGTGGTTGGAGGAGGTTGTGTACCATAATTTGTTGGACCAATATCTAAGGAGCATAACAAATTATACTTCCAAGTATTAATAGAATTGAATTCAACAAAAATCCAAATGTAATGTTATCTAAAAATCCGTGGACCTTTAAGTATACTCCTTCATATCCAAGTACCATTATTGGGAAACTCATAAAAGAAGAAGTTTTTGTACCCTTACAGTCTCTTCTGCAAATCGAGAAGAAAGACTTTCTAAAACTGACACATATAATTTCCTTCCCACTAATTCACCAAAAAGGGTCAACAACCGAAAATGTTTAAAGCTGAGACAAATAACATGGGCCAAATCTAGGACAATGAATTCAGATTAGACCTTTGACCATTCCCCTCTCCATCCTGTTACCAATCTCAATATTAGAGTCATTCCCCTCTTCACCATTGAGATTGTGCCAAGTCTTGTCCCAAATATGGACCAGTCCCTATCGGTTAACAATCCTTTTAATCAAGAGTTACAGTTTCTTTGATTCTAGAACTTGTTTAGATTCCACAAACAGAATTCAAAAGAAAAACCAATTTTATTCAAAAAGAAAAATTTAACTTTCGGGTTTCTAACTTTCTATAAGTACCATACAAACAGGAAATGAGTCTTTGTCTCGGGGTGTTTGGATCCTAGATATGTCCATGTTCACTCAATAGTCAATCGTCTGAATTCTTACCTTTTTTCTTCTTTAATTTTGATCAACAATGAATTCTACTAGTCACCCTTTCTCCTTTCTCAACACTTTCACTTTTCTCGGTGGTACTCAAATACAGTGTAGTACCCATAATGCACCTTTCACGTAGCCAATCCACTCTAGACTTTGACCCGTAATAACAACAGTGAAAGGTCAAAATAGAATGTTCCAATTTACACCCCCAATTCAAACACTGTTTGACTTGTCCTCCCATACAATCCTCATCCTCACCTATAAACCGTCAGATCATTTCAATTGTTCCTTCATCTCATCTCTCTGTTATACATTAACGGTTTAGATCTAAGGATGACAAATAGGGATGACTATTGTTAGACCACTGCTCGGTCCAACTCGCAACCGTTGTTATCTCAAGCTTGTTGTCAAGTTTAGTTACCAAAACTATAAGTCTTGATTTCTAGTCTATCTCATATTTGAGAAAAAGTCTATCCACTCTATCATATTTGAGAAAAAGTCGTATAGCTATATAGACTTCGATTATACACATTTGATATTTCGAGCTGAGTTTAACTCGCTTACATATTTCTCGAAATATGTGTTGGTAAGCTTTCTCTTTAACCAAGTTCATCTTATATTCTTGACGAAAATCAAAAGATGATCATGTGAAAATTGCCTTGTAACATCTTATATGATTTGTGTGAGACAGTCATTTGATGTAGACTCGGAGTGTTTTGTATTGATCATTCGATCACTTGAAAATTGCTTTGAAGCTAATAGTTTGTGTGAGACAGCTATTCCCGTCTTCCGAGAATATTTAAATGATTGAAATGGGAGTTTAGAACTATTAACCATGATCGGATATAACACAGTATGCATACTTGTATGCTAACTATTGCAAGTTATTCCAAGTCCGGGAACCATAGTATGCGTTCTCGTATGCGTACTGGTTGGTTTAGTGAAAGTCCGGGAACTTAGTATGCATACCCGTATGTGTACTGGCGTAAGTTCAGTTCCGGGAAATTCAACTGAGTTTGGAAGGTATGCGAACATTTTCGCATACTGGTGAAACCAAACTTAGTCCGACCACTTAGGTATGCGTAACCGTTTGCATACTTGAGTAGGTTATGCTCTAAAAATCGGTTTGTTCATGAACTAATACATGTATATATTAAGGAATGCAATCTTTTGCAAACCGTGGATATAATGTTCATGATTGATTCGAGTGAATCAAAATCGATTTTGCTTCAATTGTGTCATGTATACTTCTATAAGAATATAAACAATTGAACAACTCTAGAACTAGTTTCATTTGAGTCATTTGAACTACTTATGATTCAGATGAATAAGGTTGATATGAAAGTGTTCATATGTCTAACTTCAGCTAACTATTTTTGAGCTAGCAAGGTGTACACGATTAGGTATGGTTACCCATATCTAAATGAAGTCACTTTTCATTTGTCTGTAACAAACTAAGTTCGATATAACGGTTGAAAGATATTATCTTGACTCTAATCAGGTTTCATCTAACGGTGAATATTGAATGCATTTTTACCAAGGTAACATTGATTGCAATCCCTGATTTGAAGACTATATAAAGGAGAACTCTAGCAACTGGGAAACCTGATCCACACACCTCCTGTGTGATATTAGTTGCGACTAGAGTCGATTCTCCTTTAAACTTAGGTTTTTCCAAAATCCTCTAGGTTAACGACTTGAAGACTTCATTGGGGTTGTGAAGCCAGACCCAACTATTTCTCTATAGATGTGTGTTCCGATCTTGCTGTTTTCTATCGTATTGAATACTATCTACTCTAAGATTTGCTCGAGATTTAATCTCCGATAGGCAAGATAAAAATTAGTCACAAGCATCTTCGTCCCATCGTTTGTGATTCCACAATATCTTATTTCGCTACCATACAATTAAGATTATTGTGAGGTGATTGATATTACTATCTAGGTTGTTCTTCGGAAATATAAGTTCAGTGTATCAATTGGTTCCTATTCACCTTGATTTATCAAAAGATGGAACAAAACTCTTAGGTATTTCTGTGGGAGACAGATTTATCTATTTAATAGGCTTTTCTGTGTGAGACTGATTGGTTTATCAAGTCTTCGACTTTAGGTCGTAGCAACTCTTGGTTGTGGTTAAGATCAGCTAAGGGAATCAAGTGCACAGGGTCCTGCTGGGATTTAGAGGCGTAAGGAACACGAATATACCTTGATCAGAGTGAGATTTGTTAGGTCTCAAGTACATTCCACTCTAAAGTTAACTTGGAGTAGGCTAGTGTCTGTAGCGGCTTAATACAGTGTGGTGTTCAAATATGGACTAGGTCGCGAGGTTTTTCAGGATTTGTGGTTTCCTCGTTAACAAAATTTCTGGTGTCTGTTGTTGAGGGGTAAATTTAGGTTTAAGGTTCTACCCGTCCTAGCTAGCCAAATGACCTCACATTACCAAGAATAGTAGGAGAGAGAGTTGTCTTTCCATTGTACCTTATCTTTCTTTATATAGACTTTCCAAAAGTCCCTTCCTTTTATTACATCATGCCATGTGTCCTAAACTTGTTTAATTACTACTAATGTCATTCCTTCTCTAATAAAACCTCCTTCTTTCCTATTAATTCCTCTCTTGTCCTTTCCATCTAATAGACACTTTCTTGGTGGACTTGGGCTTTAGTCTCTAAGTCCCCATGTCTCATGTTGGGCTTGCCTCCCCTTGGAGGGAATACTAGCCCGGCTAAAGGGGTAATATTTTTCATATATCAACATTAGTCCCCTGATTATTGGGACAATTTTTAAATGACCCGATAGTCAAATCATCCTTTACTCTCGATCTCCACGCGTCACAAACAGCGGGACAGTTGTTATGTCCCTTATGATGACACTTCCTCTATATATAGATGTTGTTCCTTACATTCGATTATCTGCCTCAAACAACTCTTTTTCCATTTTTTCTTCTTCCCGTAGGATACTTTACTTAAATGGCTCATTCCCATCATGGGTACGTTTTAACTTTAGCGCCTATTCCTGCGCTGGTCTCAATGTTCAAAGAGGCGGAACTGGAGCGCCTGTTGTTAGTGAAGGACGAAGTTGAGGCGCTTCGTGAACACATATTAGAGAAAAGGGACTCCATGAGTGTCCAGTTTGCGGAACGTCATGAAGTGCATCAGGCGGCTCAGAGGGCCGGACACATGACATCTACCATTCAACATGCTTTAGATGACGCTGTCACAACTTGGTACGCTGCCAATTCACTTCTCATGGAGTCCTCACTAATGACAGCAACTATAGATCATGCCATCGCCGATTGTCATTCGTGTACCTCTGATCAAGTGACTCCGCGGCTCCCGGGGTACACTCTGTCTTTAGCGGCTGTCTCAGTGCTCGTAAACTTTCTCTATCCTAAAGATGAGCTCGCGCGTCTATTAGTCTTAAGAGCAGAGGTGGAGGTACTGTGGGTTCACATGAGGACTTGTTTACACAAAGCAAGTAGGGAGTGTGATGAACATGAAAGTACTCTTGCGCTCGCTCGTAATGCAATAGGTAAGGGAAAAGTTATGCGGGACATCCGCATATTGATAAGCGAGGCTAACTGGAAATTATCTCAGGATGCCATTCAGTGTGAAGAGGGGCGTTTAATGGCCGAAGTCGTGGATATGGACATTGCCCGTTGTCGTGAGCTAATGCTGCGTGTCATTTTGAGGCGACTTATTTTGATATCTTTTTATTTCGTGCACTAGTTTTGGGATTCCGTCTCTTGTGGACTTCTTTTTGATGTTAGTACTATTTATTGCTTGTTTCTATGCTTCTCTTCCCTGTTGCTACTTTCCCTACCCTTCTTGTGTTGTAGGTATTTCCCTGCTGGTCTTTGATCTCTGAGTCCCCAGGACTCATTTCAAGTTTGCCTTCTCTCTAGGGGGTACCTCAGTGCTGCCTAGGAGGGGCATCATCTCCTGTACTTCATGGTCAATATGAATCGACACGTATCTCCAGTGTAAAGAAAGAAAAGGAGGTATGGATGGTAACTGCATCGTGAGTCACACCATTTACCTTTATATACAGTTCTTCTCCCTAGTATGCTTACTAGTTTCTTTTTAATTTCATTTTCTCATTCTCTTGGTCAATCGTATTGCATGCATGGCCAACTCTCTTCATGAGTATGTGTTACCTTTGGCGCCTGTTCCCATGTTGGTTTCGGCGAGATTCAGGCGCTGTGAATTGAACCGACTTCTGCTTGTGAAGTCTGAAATCGAGGAACTTCGAAAGCAGAAGAAGGTAAATTATCGAGATTCAGGCGCTGATTATCTCTCCTTATTTCCAAAATCTCCCAAATGAAGAAAGATTTACTTTATTTCCAAAATAATCTCACGTGTAAATATTCTTCAATTAATTCTTCACATGGAAAATAAATTATCTTTCCCGGTGGAATATATTTGTAATAAAGTAAGAAAGATAAAATACTCCCATTTTCAGTTTGGATGTGCCAACCCCACTTTGATTTCATTTCATTTGCTGCGTTTGTGCCTCGCCTATGAAACAATTTTATGCTGCTGATATATATGGAGATACCAGGCCAGCTACATTTTGTCATTTTTTTCACTGTGGTTGCTGATATATGGAAATACCAGGCCAACCTCATTTCATCATTGTGGTTGCTGATATATGGAAATACCAGGCCAACCTCATTTCATAATTGTGGTTGCTGATACATGGAAATACCAGGCCAACCCGGCTGCTGATACATGGAAATACCAGACCAGCATAATAAGTGTTGCTGATATATAGAAATACCAGGACAGCATAATTGATCATTGTAGTTGCTGATACATGGAAATACCAGGCCAACCACATTTCATCATTGTGGTTGCTGATATATGGAAGTACCAGGCCAACCACATTTTTCCATTTTCGTCGCAAACACCATTAAGTCTCACATTTTGCTGTTTATTCGCTGGATGATCGAATTCACTTGTACTTTCTACAAAAGCACTAAAATAGTATTAGTAACTAAAATATTGTATCATAGCTAATATAAATATGGGTATAAAATGTAGCATATACATGCTTATCAAAACCCCCACACTTATATTTTTCTAGTCCTCGAGCAAAACAGAGATATTATGCAATTGATTTTTTTTTTAATTCTAAGAAAAGTGAAAACCTGCAAAAATATGGATAATTACCCACTCCCCCACACTTAAACATTACATTGTCCTCAATGTAATTGAGTCATCCAACGTAGAAATTAAGATGGGAAATACAAAAATAAACAATAAAAATAAGAGATAGAGTAGAGGGAACAAATCTGATGGGTTGACTCCCATGAAGCGAAATGTATTTGTTTCCCTACTTTCCAATAGCATGTAGTCTCAAACAAGGTGAGGTTGGTACCCCAATGTAGTCTCAAACAAGGAGACCACAGGGTTTTCCTGCTGCTATAGCCCTAGATGCTTCTTTGATCTGATTTTCACTGAAACCGAGGGAATCGAAGAATTGTTGAGCCGACATCATTTTGGAAAACTGATTAGCTACGCCTTTTGTATTCTCGAACGTTGGATTATCCGTCTCGTCTTCACATGCTTCCTCGTTATCTTCCCAAGGCCTCCAAACATCCCCACTTGGATCATGGGAGAGCATCATGACTTGGTGATGGACCGCCTTACCATTCTCCGGGTTGCCCATCTCGATCTCATCTATCTCCAGTTTTTTCTGGAACAGTCTCCGCAGATTTTAGCAGTCGATTGTAGGGTGTTGTATCCTTCGGTGGAAGTGACAATACCTGGCGTCGTTTTTGTCAATGGTGCTGAGGTCCGTCTTTGTTGGCGGCAGTTGAGTTTCTGGATTTGCTATCCACTGCTCCAACAGATCTACGATCTGTTCCTTGCTACATGGTACGGGCGGAGGAAGCGATTGGGTACTCCAACCTTCTAGGTTATTATTGGCGCGTGTGTTTCTTGGTACGGTTGATATGGTGTTAACTGTGTTGCGCCAGATATAATCTGAGTTGTGCTCCTCAACACAATCAGCGATTCTTGTCGTCGCTTCTTCTAGCTCAATGAACGTGGGGAAGCAAAAATTGACCAGGCTTTTCTTAAAGGACGGAGTCATTCCCCGCACACAGATTTCCACTAGCGCCTCCTCCTTAACATTTTCATGGAAATCTAGAGTGAGCAGTTGGAACCTGGTGATGTATTTTCCTATTTCCTCGCTTGGGCGCTGGTTGCATTTGCTTAGATCTATAGTCATAACCTTTATTTTTGATGAATAAAACTTTCTGAGGAAAATAGTGGACATGGTTGACTATGAGATAATGCTTCCCGTCTTTAGGTTATCGTACCAGGTAAACGGTGTATCAGTTAGCGACTTCGGAAATTCCCTTAGACATAGTTTTCCGTCGGTTGCACGGTCGTTCATGGTAGACAGAAATCGACTAAGATGTTCCCTCGCATTTCCTTGTCCGTCGTAGACTTTGAACTTTGGTGAAATATAATCCTGCGGGTATTGATACTCTGTAATTTCCAAGGAGTAGGGGCTATCCATGAAATCGTAATTATCGTGTTTGACAATTCTGTAGTTCATTTCCAAGTACTTAGCCGTCGCTTCTTGCGTCATGGATATAGGTTCTTCATTTTATTCTATTACTTCCGCCGCCTCTTTAGCATTCTTCTCGGCGTTCTCTACCTTCATGAGTTTTCTCAATTCTTGCTCTCTTTGTATGTGGTTTCCCAATTCCTCCTGCATCTCTTTGAGGGAAGGTTGATCGAGTGGTGTTTCCTCGATTTCCTGTTGCTTATCCTTTTCGCGCGCGTCGTCTGTCTTCTTTGCTTGTGTCGTGGGCTCCGATATTATCCCTACTATTTCTCCCTCTGTGTTATGTGGCGGGATGTTCGGTGGACTCTCTGTCGCGCTTGAGTTAGCGCCTCCTGGGTGTATCATAGTTATCTAGGCACGAGACTCGGTATGTGGTCGCCAAATGTTGAGGGGTGAATTTAGGTTTAAGGTTCTACCCGTCCTAGGTAGCCAAATGACCTCACTTTACCATTAATAGTAAGAGAGAGAGTTGTCTTTCCATTGTACCTTGTCCTTCTTTATATAGACTTTTCAAAATCCCCTTCCTTTTATGACATCATTCCATGTGTCCTAAACTTCTTTAATTACTACTAATGTCATTCCTTCTCTAATAAAACCTCCTTCTTTCCTATTAATTCCTCCCTTGTCCTTTCCATCTAATAAACACTTTCTTGGTGGACTTGGGATTTAGTCCCCATGTCTCATGTTGGGCTTGCCTCCCCTTGGAGGGCATACTAAACCGGCTAAAAGGGTAATATTTTTCATCTATCAACATCTGTGTTATTTATTTTCCGCATTATATTTGTTTATATAATTGAAATATCACAGCATCTGCATGAGTTCAATCAATTTTGAATCCAACTTTTGGTTGTTGATTAAATTGATTGACACTTTGATATTGGTTTTTGATACCGTCCAAGTTATTTCTTATTTTCAATCGGGCTCGTAAATTCCTGTTTGTTTGATTGCATATTGAATTGAGAAATTGATATATAACTCTTGGATATACTTTTCTTAAGATTGAGTTTGACTGCCTAGTTGATTCTCTTGAAAGTATATTGGAGTTTGTCCATACAGATTGCTAAACAATATATTGGGTGAGGTTGGTAGACCCCTTATTTTTCAATTGGTAAATATCAGAGCAGGCAAACATGCTAAGACCTTATAAGTCTTAGTTTGTAGCGATCTGACTCTATGGAAAAAAATTGTTATCTCTATAAACGTATCACCAGTCTTCCATGGCTCAAATTACTCATGGTGGAAAATTTCTATGCGTTCTTTTCTTCAAGATCGTGATTTTCAAGCATGGGTACGTGTTGTTAATGGCTATGATCCTCCGGTTGTTACAGAAGGCGATGTAACTGTTCCAAAGGATATTGGTAGATATGAACCTGACGAGATTCCTGTTGTGAAGCAAAATTCTGACTGGTTAAAAGCTATTATACATGTCATTACCCCATGTTTGAGGGTAAAAACTGATTCTGCTGTTTTTGGTAAATTTGGGTGTGTTAATGAGAAACGAATTCAAACCCTAAATAATGCACTGCACGGGAATACTTTTAGATTCGAGAGATCAATATGTAAGACTCTGGCCTAAACCAAGAAATGGCTGTTCCAGATTCAATACGGTCATAAAGTGAAGGAGAAGTGGTTGATCTTAGGGAGGGAAGCGAAGAAGGTGTTTCAGATCAGAATGTTGAATTATGAAGGTGTGGCTGTTTATGACTTGTATCAGAATGTGGAACTGGCTTGCAGAATGTAAGCTATCAGTTCTTGGTGTTTTCTGGATATTGTGTTGATAACACTTGTGTTGTGTTGAAATAGGTTGAAATCCTATTTATACAAGTCATTGAGCGCACACCCTGATCTCGTAGGAAGTGGAGGTGATCAAGCAGTGGACAAGTGGGGTTGTGTAAAGAGTGGTGATCACCACGTTTCCAATTATGAGGGAGAACTGATCATACTTTCAACCACTACTCTTATTGTTGTTAACCGTCCGTCTTTCCTGACACTTTCTCGTAATGGGCGCGTTGCACGCCGCATGCTGTAAACCGCCAGACCAATACCCCAGTGAGTATCCCCCAGTTTGTGACATGTTTGATGTCTCGAGTAAATGGGTCAAGTCGTGGGACTTGACGCTGAAAGCAACACGTAGCGCTTTAGGTAAAATAACTAAAGTATTTGTGAAGCTGATATTCATGAAATATCATATGTATTCGTTGCATGTGAAGCATCGCATTTAAGCAGCTCAAATTAATCGATGTGTATGAAGCATCGTTGTTTTAGATCTTGATTGAATAAGTCGCGGATAAGTGTCTTAAAGGAGGTAGCATGATCGACCACCTTTGGGTGATCGTTTGGTGGCTCTAGGGACATCACTTGGTCGATCACTGCTCGTGGAGGAGGGGTGGTCGGTGATCATGGTGTCACCCTCCTGACCATCTAGAAATTAATCTAAACCGTCCGACCAAGCTAGCAGAGTTAGTCGGACAAGATGATTTGCGGCAGTTGAACACTGCCGCTGATTATATTTTAGGGTTTGAAGCTGCATGGCCAACCCTTCTTTGGGCGAGCGTTCCGGGACATCGAGCCCTAGTTCGAACAGGTCGGTCGGCCATGTGTAGAGGTGAGTCAACGGTAATCACACTGACATCTTCGGGGTCGCCTGCAATCAAATCTTGGACGGTCAACTCGTCTGGCGAAGTTGGACGGCGGAGATGATTTGCGGCAGTTGCATACTTCTGTTAATCTAATTTTAGGGTTTAGGGGTTGTGCGGCCAACCCTATTTTGGATGATCGATTGAAAACGCTGGGCGTTGATTTGAGCAGGCCGATCATCTCTATACAAAGGCGGGACGTCAGTGAACGCGCTGACATATTTTGTGTCCCCTGGAATTGAATCTAAGCCACTTACTTTGGCTGGAAAAGATGGACGATCGTGATCAATTTGCGGTAGTTGTATGATATCGCAACACAAATTAGAGTTTTAAAGTCGTGTGGCCATTCTATTTTGGGCCAAGGATTTTGGGCGTCATTACCCTATTAGAGAATATTCGATCATTTGACACAATAGCCGAGCCACTAGTGAACGTATCCGCATCCTACACGTTGAGCGAGATCGAATCTAGGTCGTCCGACTAGACTGGCGAAGATGGGCGGCAATAACATATTGACGCAAACACAAATTAGGGTTTTGAAACGTCCACGTCCATACTAGTTCGATCGAACGACTTGAACCATTATGGTCTTGTTGCGGGTAGGTCGATCGACCAAGGGAGGAGCTGGGTCGTCAATGAACATGCCGACACTTCCTTAACCGTTTGGAAAAGTTGGACAATTGGGATGTTTCTCAGACCGTTTTGGCCGGTCTAGCTCGTCCGAGCTCTCCTCTTCAACAACGCGATCACCCATGTTTGGGGTTGGCGTTCAATGACGTTGAAGCATGTTAGATGAAGTCTGTACGGTCGGGGTATTAGTGGGCCCGCCGACGATCATCGCGATGATCTCCTATTTCTGCCATGGCTTGGCTAGGATTGTTAAATTGCGCGGCCAAATTGTGTGGTCGTGATCATTTTGAGACTGATATGGACAGTATAGAGTTCCCTTAAGGAATTTAAACATGTTTAATCGATCTATATTTAATTAAAAGTGCGTAAATACGAAAATCTCAGAGAGTGATGTAGCTTGTGCGGGTATTTTCATGCAGATCTCAATACTGGCACTTCAGGAGATTCATGCTACTCTGCTGAGAGTGAACATTTAATTGTCATGTCATGTCAATAATGAGAGTTCGGCTGGGAACATAGCATATGAAAATACTATGCAAGTCATGCATTAGTTGGTAATGTTGGCAAAAATAGAATTCACAGAATATTTGGGATTGCTAATACGCGCACCATTCTGGGTGAATTTCATATATATATATATATATTGAATTGCTCAATGAGCGAGGAGGGTTTTTTGCACGCGTTACTCTTAAAATGGCTTTACCCTTGCAGGGTGACAACGCATTAAATATTGTTTTACAATTATAGCCTTGAACTAAAAACCACCATCAACATTAAGTCCCCTGCTTAGCACGTAATGGTTACACTATTGCGGGGTAAGCACTAGATGGTGACAAATAAAGGTAAAACTTATGAGAAAAAGTTAGATGTTACCAGGAGAGATGGGTCGACCTATCCTTGGAACATGTCACGTTCAATAGGCGTCTAGGTAAGCGTTCCCCTAGCATGATGTCGGTTGGCCTCAGGTAGATTAGGCATACTGTTGGTTGGAATCTCAAACTGCATTCTAAGTCCCTTGTACATCTGAGTATCGTTTGAGAGCATGTCCAAGCTTTCCTTATTCATGACGATGTCATACTCCTCGACTCTGATGTGGACAAGCCCTGTCATGAGGAATATCCTTAAAAGGTTGTTGAAGCAATTAAAGCAACTCCCAAAGAGAACGTTGATGCATCTTCCGAGAAGGGTGTTGAAGCGGATCGAGAGGATGTTGAAGCATCTCCTGGAGAGGACTTTAGTGAAGGCTCCATTGGCCCTGGCATTGACGACACTTCTTTGATGTTCAGTAGTCTGCGGTTAGAGCAAGGGATTGATTGAATAATAATCCTTCATTTATGCTGCTTTTATGATTTTATGTTTCCAGTTGGATAAATGAATGAAATCTCCCGAGTAAGAAATACAAATTCTTAGAAAGATCTCGCAATGTCTTGAAACTTTAGACGTAGCTCTCCTCGGTAAGGTTAGAGTAGAGCTTGTGTACATGATTCTGCAATCTGAGCCCTCTTATTCTTTTCTTTGATATTCCCCTTGTAGACTACATGATTCTTGAAGATTTGTGGCGTGCCAGCTAGGTACGAGGTTTATTACTTAACCATTAAACTTTGTAGATAATACATCGCCATAATCATTTGAATGCTATTGTGATTATATATGGGTATGAGGTGAGGTTTTCATCCTAGGGAACAATGTCTTCATGTGTTCTAAGGAAGTAAGTTCATAAACTTGTTTGTGAACCTAAAAGGAAATTGCCAGGAGTTATTGGTTTTGTTATTCATTGCATATCTTATAAACAACCAATATGTGTGATAGATTATAACCGCTCACAACTTGTTGTGTTCTTGGTAGAACTATTCACAAAGTCCTGACTTTTGTATTAGTATAACTTTTATTAGTAAAACCAATCTTAAGTAATCACCTGTGGTATGATCGGATTATGTCTGCCTTGGGGAAAGGGAACCGATCCTAGTAAGGGAAGGGGAAACGATCCTTGTAAGGGAAAGGGAACCGATCCTTGTAAGGGGTGCAGTACATCAAGGGGAACCGATCCTTGTATTGGGTGCAGCAAGGTTTATAGCAGAAAGGGGAGCCGATCCTATGGACATGTGCAACACATATAAGTTAGATACCATATATATGTGGGAAACCGATCCTAGTACCTAGTAAACCGAATCTTTGGGAATCTAGTGTGACTATGCGTAGTACTCACATGAAGGTAGAACCGAAACTTGTTTTGGTAGAACCGTAAACCCATGATTGTGATTGAATGTTGGTTTGATCAATCACATAGTTCTTGAAAGTCATATGAACCAATTCTAAACTTGTTTGGAAGTGTGGAAAATTGGTTTCAAGGTTGTAAGTGTGAAAGAGAACTTACAAAGTAAAGATGTCGACAAACTTTGAACACGTGATGTGAAAGTTTATTTCTATAATTGTTCAAAGATATTCCTTAACGGCTAAGGGAAGAGATTCCCAAGAGCGAAACATAAGTAAGATAATAATCTTTTAATTAAGGTTATTAATTTAACTTTGTAGGGAAATTACAGAATTAGTAATATGCATTTATTAATTAGATTTTCTGAGAGATTTCGATTGTTATTTTTGGACAGAGCATTTCCAGGAATTATGAAAACCGAATCTGTGCATTTGTGAATATCTTGAGAATATTTTCGGTTTTGGAAATTCCTTGGTGTCCAAACTTCCTTGTTTCAGTTTTGGAAGTTCCTTGGTGTCCAAACTGAATTCTGCTAACATATCAATATCAACCAATTAAACAACTTTTTTTTATAGAAAAACTTAGGCTAAAGAAGCACCTAAGACTGATACACAGAGTTTTCAATTGAATAATTTCTCATCCTACCAGCATTTTTTTTACACAAGAGAGCAATATTAAAAGTATCCATGTTGTGAAGTCTATGGATGTGCTTGAGACTTAATTAAACAAAATAAACATGGTTGATAACAATATTACTATCTTCCTCTTCACTATTACTTCTTTCATAGTAACTTAGATGGAATCTTCCTTTGGCAGCTTTATGGTAAAGTAACTTGAATATAACTATAGTCTCCATGGTTTCAGCTTCTATCTCTATATTTGTGTGTTTTATTTGGAAGGCTAGATATGCACCTCCTGTTGCTCCCCAATCTCCAGAGTATCCTGGATGTCCTCTGGTACCAATGATGTTTCCTGCAAAATCCATCAAAGTCAGAGAAGTATAGTAAATCAAGATTTTTGGGTCTTGCAGAGTGCATAATTTGATGATCTTCCCATAATCAGTTTGTAAATTATGATTCAGATTATAGGGAGTGATGTTATAGTTCATATTTGAATCTATTTCCTCAGGTAAGAGTGAGAAATCATGCATAATGTGCTCTGGTAAGTTGTGAATTCTATTGTGGTTGCAGAGATGTTGTTTAATGCGCATAGAAGTGATTGCCGCATTTGGCAGGATTTTTCTGAAAACCAGATCACATCTCGCTTTCTAAATATACCAACATGTAGTGGTATATATGTTGCTGTCCTGGCTGGTCATCCCAGTCAGAAACCAGGAGTTTAGCCATTTCATGAATATAGTGGTGTTATCAAAGTGAGTGTTAAGAGAGACAAGAATTTCCTGACAAACTAAAGTTGCAGCAGGGAAATTTAAGAACATATGTGTCATGGTTTCTTCTTCCCCACTATTGAAAATGGTGCACAAGGGATCAATGTAATGTCGTATGCTAGATGTTTTATCATTAGTAGGGAGAATCCCATGAGCACATTTCCATGGGAAAATCTTGATAACTGGAGCCACATTCATGTTTCAGATTTCCTCCCAGTTTCCTGTTGTAGTATCATTCCTGTAAAGATTGTCAATCTTTTCCTTATATAGAGCCTTGACAGAGAATTTTCCAGTGTCATTAAGATTCCAAATTATCTTGTCTTCTTAAGCAGGATGAGTTTCCAGAGCAATAATATCTTGAGAGTTGTAGAAGAGGGATTGCACTAGAGTGACATTCCAGTTTCCATTTGGGAGAAGGAGAGACTCCACTATTTCAATATGTTTAGGACAATTTGGTGGCTTATTGAGTCTTTTAGTGATGCTTGGGATCCATATATCTTCCCAAATTTTGATTTTTCTCCCATTGCCAATTCTCCAGACACAGTGCTTTTGAATGTTGTTGATGCCTTCTAGAAATTCTTTCCATATACAGGAGTCACCATCTTTTGATTTTGTGTCCATGTTAAGTGAATTGCTTATAACTCATAAGGATATTTTTGTAAAGTCTATCATTCTTCTCCTTCCATAATATCCACCAAATATCAAACGACAAAAATAAACTCCAAAATTTTTAAATCTTTTTTTTTTTTGATCCGTAAATAAGATTATATTAGGAAGGAATGCAAAATTACAAAGTTGTAAAAGCCACCACACAAAGAGAAGCCAAAAATGAAGACAACCCACCCCTACAGTACAAGTTAAACCCACACCCAAGGACCAAACGGAAAGGCCACTTAGAAAGAAACCTGTTTTAAGGCATACTGAATTTTTTTGAGGCATACTAAATAATGCCAAAATAGGGTTACTAAATAAAAAACAGCATCACCCCTTATCCACTCTTTTTGATAATGGCATAACTACTCTTACATAATTAGTGTTAATGATTATGATTAGATATGATTAGCTAGGAATTTTAAGGATTGATTAGAATTTAAATTATCAGTGGTGAATTAGTACATAAATCAAATTTATGTGAGAGAATTGGGATTTTTGAGAGGAAGAAGAAGAAGAAGTGGAAAAAAAATAATTGGGTTTTGAATTTTGAGATTTTAGTGATTAGATGTGACCAAAATGGGTGATTCAAATCAGAGGTAGACTTCTATACGAGGTTTAATTTCTTTTTATAAGTTGAATCTGTCAAAAAAATGAATTTTTAATACCCAGATATACTGACCAGATGAACAGTTCGGCTGATAACTTTTCAGCCGAACCTCCGTTTTTTGAAAATATACCTAGGTTCGGCTGACAAATTATCAGCCGAACCTAGGTGTATTTTAAAAAAACTGAGGTTCGACTGAGAAGTTGTCAGCCGAACTTCACTCTGAAACTGTCGAATTTAGGTTCGGCTGATTCGAACAAAATTTAGCAAAGTCGCATTAGCCGAACATAGTATTTCTCTAAATCATACACTAGGTTTGGCTCAAAATTGATACTCCACGAGCAGCCGAACTGATCTTCTGAAAACCCTAATTTCATCCTTCCAATCATATTCTAGCGATTAAACGAAATAAAATCAATCAAAAACAAGATGGGTTTGTTACACATACATTCTAAAATACATCTAAGAGCAATTGAGATTTGGATTTCGCACTCCAATGTCGCTCATTTTGATTCGTGTTTGCTTTGCTTGATAAATTTCTTGATTGAATTGGAGTCCAAGATGTTCAAGTTTAAAGTTTATTTTGATTTTTGATTTTAGGTTTTTGAGGATAAGGGTGATCTAGTAATTTAAATTGTTTAAGTATATATAGGTAATTGCACTATCTTTAAACACCCCTTATAAACCCACCCTAGATGGTATAATGAATGAGTATGCCTCAAAAAAATTCAGTATGCCTCGAAACAGGTTTCCTTAGAAAACCCTAAGGCCCATTCAAAGGAATGAAAGCCTAATAGAGACCCAAATCAAGAAAAGCCTTGAAAGAAAAGTCATTCCCAAAACCTTAACCCTAAAAACTTACTAGAATTCTTCCCAATTTGATCCAATTCCACCTTAGTTTCGTCGTTCCAACCAGTATCCATCCCGAAATCGCCGCCACTTTTTCCATCAACTATAAACAGGTACCTTCCATTAATAAAATCAGTGATCTCATGATGAAGATGATCGAAACTCAACTAGCAGATCAATTGACATTTGGCATGAACACCACAGCACCCCATTGTAAACCATAAAGAACTAACTACCATCACCACCACCTTAAACTTGAAAAATTCCAACCAAAACTCCGATGAACCGTCTCTGTGTAATACAGAAACCCCTAGGAAAAAGTCATCACGAGAAGCTTGGAAACCAAAGAAGATCAGAACTATCATCAGATCCGGCCAAGAACACTGCCATGATTCGATTGTAACTCAACTTTGAACCGCTTCTAACATCCTCTGCATCGCCGCCTTCAAAATTGAGATCCATCAAACACCAATGAAACCGCTCAAAAGAGTTAGGAAAGATTTACACAAAAGTTTTGATAGAATATGAAGATGAAAAGGAGAAATAAAGGAAGATGAAGAACAAAAAATAGGAGTACACGGATTTTGAATGATGGTTATCAGCAACTTTGGATCTAAAGAATTAATCAGGGTAGGAGACTAAAAAGGAAGGGGACTATAAAAACAGGGATTTAGAGTTAAAGATAGAGAGAAAAACTCAGGCACCCAAAACCACATCTAGAAAAAACCCACCGCAGAGGAGAGAAATCCTTGCTCAGATGTAGTCCATGGACTAGATCCGAGCAAGCAAGGTAGCAGATTTGGATAGAAACTAGTTTGTTTGTTTTTTTTTTTTTTTTTTGTCTT